>NC_045802.1:73479924-73785224 GCF_009873245.2 Balaenoptera musculus
CCAATTTATTTTTTTGAGCATTCTTTTGGTGTAATTTCTAAGCCATCTGCATATAACCCAAAATTACAAAGCCTTTTTTCCAGAAGTTTTATAGTTCTTGGTTTCACATTGAAGTTTATGACAAATTTTGAGTTAATATTTTTTGTGGGGCAAGGTACTGATCAGAGATCATTTTTTTTTAACATGTGGATACCCAATTATTTCAACATTGTTTGTTTAAAAGGCAATCCTTTCTCCACTCAATTGTTTATGAAGCTTTGTAAAAAATCAGTTGTCAGTATGTGTAAGGGTCTATTTCTGGAACATCCATTCTGGTCCCTTGATCTATTTGTCTTTATGCCAGTACATCAGCATCTTCATTACTACAGCTTTGTAACAAGTCTTACAGTCAGATAGTGTTAGCTCTCCATCTTTTTTCTTCTTTATCCAAGTTATTTTGACTATTTTAGATCCTTTGCATTTCCATATTTATTTTAGAATATTTATCAACTTCTACCAAAAAATAGCCTGGAATTTTGATAAATAAAGAGTTATAATTTTCTAATCTCGATTTTTTTTCTTTCCTGATTTCACGGACTAGGAACTCCAGTAAAAATACTGAGTAGAAGTTGTGAGAGAGGAATCCTTGTTTTGTTCATCTTAGTAAGAAAAAGTTCAGTCTCTCACCACTGAGCTTTACGTTAACTGTAGGTTTGTTTTTTTTGCTTGTTTTTGATGACATTTATCAGATCAAGACAATTCTATTCTAACTTTGATAAGAGTATTTATCAGGAATATATTCATATTTATTAATATGCAAAACTGCATTAGTTAATTTTCAAATATTAAACTGAACTGAACTTTAATTCTAGGATAAATGCCTCTTCTTCACTGTATGTTACCTGTTTTGAAAATTGTTGGGTTTGATTTGCTAAAATTTTGTTTAGAAATTTGCATCTTTCCCTTTAAGTAACATGATTCTTGTTTTCTTTTCTGGAAATATCTTTGGTTATGATATCAGAATGAAGCTGATCTCATAGAACATGTTGGGGGGTGTTTCCACCTTTTAAACTTTCTGGAAAAGTTTGGACAGAATGAACATAAACGTTTGAACAGAATTTATTCTTTAAATACGTGGTAGAAATCACTTGTGAAGCCACTGAGGCTGAAATTTTTCTTTGTGGAAAGGTTTTTAACTACACTATAAAGCACTTTTTTTGAGTGAATATTGGTAGTTTGTGTTTTTCAAGGAATCTGTCCACTGTTTTCTATGTTTCTTGGCATGCAGTTGTTCATAACTTTCTTTTTATCTCTTAATATCTATGGTATCTATAGTGATGTCACCTCTCCCGTTACTTGGTAATTTGGTTCTACCACATTTTTCCAGATCATTCTGTCCTGAGAGTTATCAATTTTATTGATCTTCTCAAAGAACCAGCTTTAGCTCATTGGTCTTCTCTATTGTGTTTTACTTTCTATTGTATTGATTACTATTTGATTATTACTTTCTTCTATTTACTTTGTGATTAATTTGTGTATCTTTTTTCTAGTTTCTTAAGTTGGAGAGTCAAATCACTGATTTGAAGCCTTTTTTTTCCCCAATATGGAGGTCAGGTGCTACATGTTCCACCTGAAGTACTGCTTTAGTAGCATCCCACTTACTCTGATATGCTGCATTTTTATTTTGTTCAAAATATTTTCTAATTTTCATTTTGGCTTCTCATTTGACACATGGATTATTTAGAAGTATGTTATTTACTTTCCAAATAATTGGGACATTTCCAGAGATCTTCCTGTTATTTATTTCTAGTTTAGTTTTATATTCATCAGAGAATATATCTTACATGAAGTGAAGTATGTTAAATGTATTAATACTTGTATTATTGTCCTGAATATGGTCTATCTTTGTAAACATTACATGTGAATTTGAGAATAATATGAACTCTGCAGGTGTCCAGAGGAATGTTCCATGTGTGTCAATTAGATTAATTTGATTGTTCAGGTCTTCTATGTCCTCACTGATTTTCTGTCTATTTCTTTTATTAATTATTAATAGATAAGACACTTTATATGATCTTAATAGGTTACCTTAGTGTTTTTAATACACAATGTTAATTTATTACAGTCTACTTTCTCATCTCTCTAGAACATTGTCCTGAAAAGTCAACCTACCTTGATCTTCTTCTCCCCAACTCAAGAACTCCACGGGATTCTAACTGGGTTCCCTCTGCATATGCCATGACCTGGATTGTAGCACTCGTATTATTTATTGTTGATCTCTTAGGGATCACTGTCCTTTTTTCCCTGAAGCAAAGTGTCTTGCAAAGCATTGTTTTATGCATTTTGTCCACTCTCTTAGTTTTCTGAAGTAAGAGAGTAAATCCACTTCCTGTTAATCCTCCTTATACCATTATCCTTTGAAAAGCTCTTTCTTATACAGGTTGTATTTTTCTTCCATCACTGATTAAATAGACTATTATATAGATAACACCATGTCTGCAACCATGGTATTTTCTTTTGTAGTTAAATATTTCACCACTGTTTCAATTAGATAATGAATCTGCATCACATTTGGATAAAAATATTTACAACTTTGAAGGCTGCTTCATTTTAAGGACCACAGTACACTAATAATGGCAGGTGCCTTTGAAATTCATTGCAGTGCCTTGCTAAGGACCCAGGAGATGCCATCTGCAAATGAGAAAACTAAAGAATAGCTTTATCTTGTAGCTCTTCATGAAAAAAAAATTGGCAACGGTTAAATCAGCGTTTTGCCAAATAAATGAACATAAAAAAGAGATCAGTCTGTTGGCAGTGATGGGGAAAAATTTCATCAAAAAAAATTTTCTCTGCACAATCTTTCTTTTGTCCTCTAAAATATTCACATAAGCAAAAACATATAAGCAGCTAATGGAGAAACACTGTTTATTTGTTCTCCTTTAAGGATATTAAACATATTTAATGATCTGGGACTTTGCAATTATTGACAAATATGCATCTATTTATTAGCAAATTTGGAATTAACTTCAGGAATGCCCATTCTGTTTAATAGACTTAGGTCATAGATTTTTAGGATCGCATATTTCCAAGGATTCTTTGGAAAATCACCCAATAAAACAATGTCTTCCTGCAGGGGATTAGCTTCAGTAGTTTGACTTCTTTTTGCTCCTTTATGATAAATTAAGCGACAGAGGTGGGAAATGAGATTCTTTTCTGTTGATATGAGTTGTTTTAACTGATAATAAAATATCAAGATTTTTTCGTGCTTATACTAGAATTAAGCACTGTGAGATTTTCTCTGAGACTTTAAATACTTTCTATCACAAGCAGAATTTTACTGCATGCAATTTTCCTGGGAAATTCTTTCAGAGTTGTCTGAAAATACCATGATGTCTGGACCTTGGTTTGTTTGGATGAAAGACAAAAGGAATGATGTAAGAAAAGCTATTATGAGAAAAGGCCATTATTAACATTTCAATGAAACTGAGTAGGCTGAAAGGGTTCACATCTATGTTAAAACAGTTAAGTGACTTTGTTGTTTTACACCAGGAAATGCTATGTGGTCCTTATAATTTATAACTATTACCATAGTTCCAATGAATGATTATAAGAGCTAACTGAAAGGAGCAATCCTCGTTATTATTGCTTATTGTCTAACATAGAAGTCAACAGCATAAATACAGGACAAAAATTCCATGCTTACGAATCAAATATGGTAAAAGACTGTTATTACATATCTGCCAAGGAAGAGTGCCCAATGACAACTGCGTGGGAGTATTAATGAAATCCTGTGAGGTCGGGTCATAACAAAGTACATAAATGAATCGCATCCAGTGTTTCAATGTGTTTATATCACTAATTTTATTAGATAGAGAATAAGGTGTAAAGAAGAAAACTAAGATCCAATTTCTGTCTGCCATAAAAGAGAAAGCATCTTGACATTTATTCTCCAACCTCATTCCATAGACAGAATGTCTTTGTTCAGAGCCATGAGGGGAGAATCGCCACTGTCATACTCTTTGAGGATACCCGAAACAGTCATCAGACAGTTGCCAGCAAAATGTTCAAAACCTACTAGTATATGCAAAAGGTATGCACGTGTATTTAATTTGCTTTGCAAGTAAGACCAGGGAAACAACAAAAGACTTATCTGGGTTTGAGGTTTGTTCACCTGAGCTACAATTAAGAGGAGCAAAGGACACATGATAGATAAGCATAAAGTGACCAGGCATATTTTCTTGATCCCTTCCTGCTGGAGGAGTGCCTAGTTCACGTTCAATGCAGCCTGCGTGTAGGGAAGAATATACTACGTTAGGGTCGGAGCTGCAAACTGCTTAACTTCTATATCATCCGATCTAAGTTTCCATCTTCACCATGTACACAAACGCTTGACCTTCCACTTAGGTACTTCTTTTGTCAGTCAAGGACTACTGAGTAAATATTCACATTTTTCCTACATGTCTAGACCAGGACAGGTATTCTGTTTCCTGATACAAGCTGTAATTCTGCAAAGAATTTCAAATATATGAGAAGAAAGGGAGACAGCCTTCAGTGCAATAGCCTTCATTAAATTTTGTCGCAGTTTAACTTCTGTGTTTTCTATGCAACACCCTGAATCAAAACACAGTAATGCTGGGGCTTCCCTGGTGGCGCAGTGGTTAAGAATCCTCCTGCCAATGCAGGGGACACAGGTTCGAGCCCTGGTCTGAGAAGATCCCACATGCCGCGGAGCAACTAAGCCCGTGTGCCACAACTACTGAGCCCACGTGCCACAACTACTGAAGCCCGCGTGCCTAGAGCCCGTGCTCCGCAAAAAGAGAAGCCACCGCAATGAGAAGCCTGAGCACCGCAACGAAGAGTAGCCCCCGCTCACCGCAACTAGAGCAGCAACGAAGACCCAACGCAGCCAAAAATAAATAAATTTATTAAAAAAAAAAGAAAAAAATCACAGTAATGTTAAAGAAACAGAATGTTGGGGGAGACTATGGTCTAATAAAGCTCAACTTTTTTGTTTGTTTCCTTCTTTACTTACTTGTTTCAATTTGTACACTTTCCTGATAAAAGAACTAAAATTTAGTGATTATACTTTAATTTTTCTTTGAAGATTAAGTTTCTGAACTTCCATTCCAGAATTCAAGATTCATTCTACCACACAGTAGACTCAAAGGTATATAATTAAAGCCCCTATTTTTCTTTGTTTTTTTTTATTATTTAAATATTTTATATGAGCGTGTGTGTGCGGTATGTGTGTGTGTGTTGGGTGAAGTCATAATTACCTCTTTCTGCTAAGAGAATTCTATGAGAAAACAATTCCAATTAAATGTTTATTTGGGTTCTGGCTTAGTGTGGTTCACTACTGAAGAAAGAAGTCAAATTAAATGTGATTTCTTCATGCTCAACAGTTTCCGCATTTTGGAAAGCAATGGGGTCACAGCCTTGCCTAGGCCTAGCTGCTGTTCAAAGGTTAGCCCAGGCAAACATGCTGCACAGAAGACCCACCAGGAGCACAAAGGGAGGAGGAAAGGGGGCAGAACCATTGTTTCACACACAGCCTTTCACAGAATTATTTTTGAGCCTGGTAGTATCGTATTGGCCAAATACTAATTGGGTAGAAACTGCAGGATTGTAATATGATGTATTTTATCCTAAAAAAAAAAAAAATGCACAATGCCTTTCACTGTTTATCCTCCATGACTTGGAACTAAGGATCACAGAGGGAATGAAGCACTTGGTGAGGAGAGAAGCCCAGAGCCCGCACTCTCTGCAGCCCTCTCCGTGTCCCCTGTCCTCCTCTCATGGGCACACACTTGAGCCTGGGGTGAGGTACAGGACTCCTAGCTTCTCATCCTCACTCCCAGACAGACAATTTCCCCTCCCTAAAAGTCCAGCCTGGAATATGGTGCTAGACTCTTTCTCCTACATCTTGTTGTTGTCATTTACTATCTGGTCTCTCTCCTCCTGCCATTATTCTTAGTGCTTTTAATACTTGTACAGATGACCCTTCCAATAACCTGGCCACTCAGTTCTTGAGAATCCTTTCCTCCAATGAGTTTGTCCTCATGCAACTCATCATTCCTCCCACGGCCATTTCATAGACCTGGTCATGACCAAGGATCAGAGATCCTTCTCTTCAGACACCACCTACTGGTTCCCTTTGACCTCATTAATTCTTCTATATTTATACTCTCTCCCTCTCTACCTCACTCTTCCTTTTCTTCAAATAATTTCCATGGCCCATGGATATAATCACTCCCTTCCATGTATCCTCAACCTCTATCCTCCTCTCACTCCATTGCAGTTACAAGTCAGTCCCTTACATGTGAACCTTCAAGCTGCGAACTTTCAAAGATGCAAACGTGCATTCGCATGTCCAGTCACGTAAGTTAGCTCGTGTGTCTGGCGTACGTTGTCACGTGCGTGCATCCTCCACAAGTGGTTGTGCTTTTGTGTACTTTACTGTGCAGTACTGTATAGAGTACAGTAGTACAGTATCTTTATTTCAAGCCCAGGATGTCCGGAAGCAAGCGTAAAAGCAGCAGTGATGTAGCTGGTACTGCTAAGAAGCACCAAGCAATAATGATGGAAACAAAAGTGAAAATAATTGAGAGAGTGGAGCGATGTGAAAAGATGGTAGATGTCGCTCATTCTTATACATGCTACCGTGTCCTCTATGATGAGAAAAAAAGAGCTACTACCCAAACATCACTGGATCGTTTTTTCAAGAGGGCAGACAGAATTGAATCCAGCAAGGAACCAGACCTGTGCCATCAATGTCAGGAGTGAGTGAAATTGCAGTTTGCCCTCCGTCTCCTATTGCTGACGATCCTTCAGCTCTACCATCTCCCACCTCCTCTCCCTCCTCCAGTCAGTAACTCTTCTTGCCTGTTCACTCAATGCCAGCCCCTGTATGCCAGCTGTTGGACTGTACCACTGTACTTTTCAAGATACTGTACTGTAAGATTAAAGATGTTTTCTTTATTTTTTGTGTTTGTTTTATATTATTAGTATTATAAACCTATTACAGTACAGTACTATATGGTCGATTGTGTTAGTTGGGTACCTAGGCTAACTCTGTCGGACTTATAAACAAATTGCATTTATGAATGCGCTCTCGGAATGGAACTCATTCGTATATAGGGGACTCATTGTACTTGTAAAACCACATTTTGGACTGGATTTTATTCACTCTCTGCCTCCCCCATTATTATACATGTACAACCACTTATGGAACTAACCACAACTGGAGAGAAAGAAACATTCATGCTGATAGGTCTCTCCTTAAGTTCACCATCACTAACCCTAAAGGAGTCCTTAATACTGCCTGAAAACCATAACTACACTGTGTCTTCCTAGTGCTTTCACTCTCTTTCTCTCTCACATTTCTACTTCATACCTTTTCTTCTCTCCTCAAACTTCTGAAACCTCCTTCTCCATCCTCACTCTGCGTTGATTTCCCTGATTGTTATTTCAGTTATAAAATAGAAGCAGTCAAAAGGTACTCCTGCAGGTTCCCATGACCTACTAAGTACGAGTCTGTACATTCTGCCATACGGAAGAATGAAATTCTGCCATTTACAACAACATGGATGGACCTAGAGAGCACTAGGCTAGGGGAAATAAATCAGACAGAGAAAGACAAACACAGTATGAGATCACTTATACGTGGAATCTAAGAAATAAAACAAACAAATGTATATACAAAACAGAAATAGACTCCCAGATATAGAAAAGCAACTTGTGGTTACCAGTGGGGTGAGAGAAGGTGGGGAAGAGCAAGATAGGGTTATGTGATTAAGAAATACAAACTAGTATGTCTACAATAGATAAGCAACAAGGATATATTGTACAGAACAGGAAATTAAAGCCATTATTTTGTTTTAATTTTTAATGCAGTATAATCTATGAAAATACTGAATCACCATGCTGTACACCTGAAACTAATATAATATTGTAAATCAACTATACTTCAATAAAAAAAAATAGGGGGAAAGATTAAGAGCTTATTTTATTCTCCTTAAGCAAAGTGTCCAAATTTATAAATAAAGACAAAACATTTGTCATTATGGTCCTTGTTCACTAAAATGACAGAGAAGCATTGCCAAAGCATCTTGGTTTTGTTTGTGTGTGTGTGTGTGTGGGTGTGTGTGTGTGTTTGTCTCTCTACCCTATTCTTCCAAAGGAGACATTTGTGCTTATCGCTTGCGCCTTCTAATACGGGAATATTTTGGGTGGGTGGGTAGGGGAATATACTTACTTTTATTAGTAAAAGTTATGAACAAGAAATGAGTTGTAAAATTGGTTAAAGGAACCAATAATCCTCCTTCACTTTTGGCAAGGCTAACATTACACCATTCCAGAAACGAGGGGGAAACAAGCCTCCACTCTGCCTGAAACAAGTCCATCTATTCGTGGGAGATTAAGGCTGGATACACCATTAATGATATCTGCTCTTGGGGATACTGAACCTTATCAGAACATTGTATCTAAGTCTCCCCATTTTTCAGTTTATTAATAGGTTCCATTTAACATCCCCTAAGAAAAGGAGGACTAAATCATCCAGGCTTTACCTGAGAGCACCCAATGATTACTCCAAGAGATGCCTTCTGAACCCTGGAGTTGCCATGGTAATAGCTGAGTCACAGAATCAGTTCACTTTCCCAATCATCCAAATGTTCCTGTTTTAAAATGTCATCACTAGTAAATCTACTTTGTTTGGTTTTAAAATGTGTGTAGCAGTAATCCAGGGAAATAGCAAGACTTTTATTAGCCTCCAATATAGCAATCCTAAAGGTACATATATATTACTAGATCTAATATGCTTGCATATATATATATATATATATGTTTATACATTTTGCCTAACAAAAATGTCTATGCACACCTATTTTCTCATACACCTCTGTGATAAATTTCTATACCACCAGATTAAGAGCTCAAAATAATTTTTCTTGGAAAGTTGACAGAAGCTTAACAAAAATCACATATGTAAATTAAGTATATAAATATTATATGTATAAATATTAAAAATATGTTAAATATCTATACTATATATATTGAATATATATAATAGTTTTATATATACGTGTATATAAAAAATGGTTTTCCCCAGCTTATTTAAGACAAAATGGGTCAGTATACATTTGAAGTACAGGGAAGATAAACAACATTTTTATTTTTATTACTGCCTATGTCTCCTCTTCTCTGCATTTTTATGGTGCCTAGTAAGAAACACAAAAGAAAATAAAGGAAAATGGTTTTAGCCCCCATACCCTACAGCTTATAAAGCTCTTCAAAGTTAAACTCCCAGAGGAATGAGAATCATTTTATCTTCCTAAGGATATAATAGCTATTTTCCCCAGAGCTGTTGGGGATAATTTTATAAAACATCATAATGTAAAAAATATTTTTAATGTATTCAAAATATGGCACGGGAAGAACTACAGCCATATGTACAATTCATGAAAATAAATCACGTCATTTCTGGCTGTTAATTAAGTCTGTTTAAAAGCTTTTTTTCTCTTACTTAATGCATCTTTGAGAACAAAAAGAAAAATAAACTCATTGACCAAAATGTGCTAATATGAGCTAATTTAAAAGATGAAAAATTTTAGAATCACTATGTATCTAAAATTAATTACCGAAAGGGATAGGGTCTTTTTTCAGTTTGACAGAAATAGCCAATTATAATTTTGTACTTTAAATGCTATTTCTTTGAAATATAGAGACTTCAAAATTCATCCAAAGCAGCCTGATTATTTCTCAAGAGCAAATTTACCTGGGAAAATATGTCTTCCCTTTGGTAGCATACCAATGGATTAACTCCTCTGTAAAGTAGTCTGTGCTGGGTAAAAGAGGAAAAATTAATAATTCCATTTGATTAATTTTTGAAACATACTGAAGGTCTTGATGAAGGCATGTTCTTTAGAAAACCCAGAACCCGAAATTCAATGTGATTTTTTGTCAAGCTCCTGTCAACTACCCAAGAAAAATTATTTGGAGCTCTTAATATGGTAGAATAGAAATTTGTCACCAAAATGTATGAAGATAGGTGTACACAGACCTTCTTGTTTGGGCAAAAGCAAAGACTTCTCAGCTACTGGCAGCTTATCAAGCACCCTAACAGAAGGCTTGGTTTCTCTCTTCGACTGGTTACCGACTGCTGCCCTGATGGGAAATCTGCCGTGTCAGTTGGGAAGTGCCTGAGAGCCTGTCTCTACCCTGCTCAGTGAGTCGAGAGGAGGGAGAAGGAAAAACCCATGGTGTGTAGACACCCTGGCTCATGAAACCAATATAAATTCCTTCGGTCCAGCTGACTTGGCTGGAGGGCATCTGAGCTGCGTGGACACAGACCCCAACATCCAAAATGTTCAGACCAATCTGCTACTTACACAGAGGAAAGGACACAGGGCTTTTTTTTTTTTTTCACCTTGTACAACTTTAGAGTTCTATACAACTTAATATTTTAGTTTGTAAAAGGGAAAGTTAGAGAAACAGCCAGTTTAAGGAAGGACAAAAGGAGCCAGTTTCCTTGTAGATGATGGTGTCTCTGAGTATTAGGCTTACTATGCTTACTATGAAGCACTGTTCTAAGTGGTTTACACACTTTTACTACTTTATTCCTGCAACTATGTGACAGATGAAGAAACGGAGGCAATACAGAGAAGTCAACAGTTAACCCAAGGACACATCCAAGTGGCGCAGACGGGATTTGAACCCAGCATTCCAGCCGTGGTGACAATGTTTGCCACAATTCCATTCTCTTCTCCTCCAATGGTCAAGGAATCTAATTGAAGATGTTTCAAACTTTCACTTAACTGAGTAGGTCTGGCATTATCCAGGCCCTAACTGAAACTAGTTCCACATGCCATTTCATAATATAGTAATTGGGTATTAGGAAATTACCTAGGCTTTCTCTAAATTTCTTTGTTTATTCATTCAACGAGCGTTAAAAATTATGAGTCCGATCCTCTGCTGAATCTGGGGCTGGCTCTGCAGTAAGACAGGTGCGCTGCCTGCTCTGAGCGCTGGGCTCACATTCTAACGGGGAGAATGGGAACCAGCAGTCCTAAATGAGATGAACATTTCAAGAAGAAGCACGGCTTGGTCTGACGCCCAGCAGCAGGCGTGTGTGTGGGGAGGGCGAATGGATGGAGGAAAGGCCAGCAGCAGTGAGCGGGGATCAGGCCGAGATTTAAGGCAGGAAGGAGTTAACTAGTCAACGTTGTGGAGAGCGGGCCATATCCCGCTTAAAGAAAACCAATGTGGCTTAGAGAACGGAGTGAGGAGGAGGGACCAGGGGAGGCTGGCGAGGAGGCAGGGCTGGGTCATGTAGGGACCCACAGCCAAGCTGAGGACTGGGGGCTTTGCTGGGTGTGCAATGGGCTTAAGACCTTGGGAGGGTCATGCTCCAACTACAGGCTTTAAAAGATGTCTCTGGTCCAGCCGTAGGCGAGAAGCATACATGTGCACACCAGCGGGGAGACTGCAGCAGTCATCCACGCTCAAGATGGTGGAGGCGCACCCTAGAGAGGACTCGGTGGGGAAGGATTTAAGAGGTTCTCGGTGTGTAGAGGGTACAGGGCTGCGTGAAAGCGGGTGGGAAGGCGGCGGAGGGAGGCAGGGGAGGGGCAAAGACCATCCCCCACAGCTCCCTTGCTCCAGCATCAGCACTGAAGTATGTTCCTTTCTAGATGCTCGTGTCTCAAAACATGATGCCCGTACTTTTTATAAAACAACTTCCTTTGCTTCTGTAAATCTTTCTAATATTAAATGCTTTCTAACATTCAATGAGATCTATGAATGTTTATTTTCCCATTTCTGTAAGTGAAGGCCTAACGGAATAAAAGAAACTTTTCATTTCTTGTCATAATACTGTCATCACACACACACACACACACACAATTAAAATAGCTTTACATTATTTTATATTCTCCTGTTCACATTTATATTTAACTGTATAGATAAGGGTCAGAGCCCCCGCACGTGGGTGAACCTGTTGCACTATACAACATGCCTTGCCAGGAAAACAGCCCCAGAAGGAGCAGGGTTGTTTAGTTCCCGGTGTTTAAACTGACTGCAAAGGTTCTTCCACATTATTGAACAACGCTGCTCAGACTTTTCTTGGGTGTCACTCAGCGCCTATAATAACATCACTGGACAGTTGCGTGCCCTCAGCGCCATCTTAAATAATGGTTAATACAATGAAAATGCCATCGCATCAGTCATATGGGCAAAACATCCAAGACTGAATAAATATTAAATGATTCTTGGAGTGCTGATGCAAAGATGAGAATGGCCGTCATTAATGGAGTGTTTTCTACATGACAGGCACCGAACTAAGACTTTCACTCATATTAACTTATTTAATCCTCACAACAACACTATAAAGAAGGTGATACTTACATCTCTGTTTTGCGGCCGAGAAGTGAGGACAGAGAAATTAAATATCCTGCGCAAAGCCCCAAACTAGTAAATTATGGAGACAGGATTCAAAGCAGCCAGGCGGCCTCAAGAGCACACGTTACCAGCAAAACACAGGGCTTTTCTTTATGGAGAGTTATTTCCTCTGCCCAGAGACGGAGGGCTGAAGTCCTGATTGTACACGTGAACAAGCACACTTCAAAATAATTCCATTTAATGGATATCTACTGTGTCTTTTCTTTGGGAAAGTTAGCATGATAAAGAAAATCATCTGAGGGAGATTAACCAAGATGGCGGAGTAGAAGGCCGTGCTCTCACTCCCTCTTGCGAGAGCACCAGAATCACCACTGGCTGCTGGACAATCATTGACAGGAAGACCCTGGACTTCACCAAGGAGGATACCCCACGTCCAAGGACAGAGGAGAAGCCACAGTGAGACGGTAGGAGGGGCGCAATCAGAGTAAAATCAAATCCCATAACTGCTGGGTGGGTGACTCACAGACTGGCGAACACTTATACCACAGAATTCCACCCACTGGAGTGAAGGTTCTGAGCCCCACGTCAGGCTTCCCAACCTGGGGGTCCGGCAACGGGAGGAGGAATTCCTAGAGAATCAGACTTTGAAGCCTAGAGGGAATTGATTGCAGGACTTTGACAGGACTGGGGGAAACAGAGACCCCACTCTTGGAGGGCACACACAAAGTAATGTGTGCATCGGGACCCAGGGGAAGGAGCAGTGACCCTGGGGGAGACTGAACCGGACCTACCTGCTGGTGTTGGGGGGTCTCCTGCAGAGGCGAGTGGTGGCTCTGTTTCACCGTGGGGATAAGGACACTGGCAGCAGAGGCTCTGGGAAGTTCTCCTTGGCGTGAGCCCTCCCAGAGTCTGCCATTGACCCCACCAAAGAGCACCGGTAGGCTCCAGTGTTGGGTTGCCTCAGGCAAAACAACCAACAGGGAGGGAACCCAGCCCCACCCATCAACAGTCAAGTGGATTAAGGTTTTACTGAGCTCTGACCGCCACAGCAACAGGGAGGGAACCCAGCCCCACCCATCAACAGTCAAGTGGATTAAGGTTTTACTGAGCTCTGACCGCCACAGCAACAGTCAGCTCTACCCACCACCAGAGCCTCCCATCAAGCCTCTTAGATAGCCTCAACCACCAGAGGGCAGACAACAGAAGCAAGAAAAACTACGATCCTGCAGCCTGTGGACCAAAAACCACAGTTACAGAAAGATAGAGAAGATGAAAAGGCAGAGGGCTATGCACCAGATGAAGGAACAAGAAAAAACCCCAGAAAAACAACTAAATGAAGTGGAGATAGGCAACCTTCCAGAAAAAGAATTCAGAATAATGATAGTGAAGATGATCCAGGACCTCGGAATAAGAATGGAGGCAAAGATTGAGAAGATGCAAGAAATGATTAACAAAGACCTAGAAGAATTAAAGAACAAACAAACAGAGATGACCAATACAATAACTGAAATGAAAACTACACTAGAAGGAATCAATAGCAGAATAACTGAGGCAGAAGAACGGATAAGTGACCTGGAAGACAGAATGGTGGAATTCACTGCTGCAGAACAGACTAAAGAAAAAAGAATGAAAAGAAATGAAGACAGCCTAAGAGACCTCTGGGACAACATTAAACGCAACAACATTCGCATTATAGGGGTCCCAGAAGGAGAAGAGAGAGAGAAAGGACCAGAGAAAATATTTGAAGAGATTATAGTCGAAAACTTCCCTAACATGGGAAAGGAAATAGCCACCCAAGTCCAGGAAGCGCAGAGAGTCCCATACAGAATAAACCCAAGGAGAAACACGCCGAGACACATAGTAATCAAAGTGGCAAAAATTAAAGACAAAGAAAAATTATTGAAAGCAGCAAGGGAAAAACGACAAATAACATACAAGGGAACTCCCATAAGGTTAACAGCTGATTTCTCAGCAGAAACTCTGCAAGCCAGAAGGGAGTGGCATGATATACTTAAAGTGATGAAAGGGAAGAACCTACAACCAAGATTACTCTACCCGGCAAGGATCTCATTTAGATTTGATGGAGAAATCAAAAGCTTTGCAGACAAGCAAAAGCTAAGAGAATTCAGCACCACCAAACCAGCTCTACAACAAATGCTAAAGGAACTTCTCTAAGTGGGAAACACAAGAGAAGAAAAGGACCTACAAAGACAAACCCAAAACAATTAAGAAAATGGTCATAGGAACATACATATCGGTAATTACCTTAAACGTGAATGGATTAAATGCCCCAACCAAAAGACATAGACTGGCTGAATGGATACAAAAACAAGACCCATATATATGCTGTCTACAAGAGACCCACTTTAGACCTAGGGACACATACAGACTGAAAGTGAGGGGATGGAAAAAGATATTCCATGCAAATGGAAATCAAAAGAAAGCTGGAGTAGCTATACTCATATCAGATAAAATAGACTTTAAAATAAAGAATGTTACAAGAGACAAGGAAGGACACTACATAATGATCCAGGGATCAATCCAAGAAGAAGATATAACAATTATAAATATATATGCACCCAACATAGGAGCACCTCAATACATAAGGCAACTGCTAATAGCTATAAAAGAGGAAATCGACAGTAACACAATAATAGTGGGGGACTTTAACACCTCACTTACATCAATGGACAGATCATCCAAAATGAAAATAAATAAGGAAACAGAAGCTTTAAATGACACAATAGACCAGATAGATTTAATTGATATATATAGGACATTCCATCCAAAAACAGCAGATTACACGTTCTTCTCAAGTGCGCACGGAACATTCTCCAGGATAGATCACATCTTGGGTCACAAATCAAGCCTCAGTAAATTTAAGAAAATTGAAATCATATCAAGCATCTTTTCTGACCACAACGCTATGAGATTAGAAATGAATTACAGGGAAAAAAACGTAAAAAGGACAAACACATGGAGGCTAAACAATACGTTACTAAATAACCAAGAGATCACTGAAGAAATCAAAGAGGAAATCAAAAAATACCTAGAGACAAATGACAATGAAAACACGACGACCCAAAACCTATGGGATGCAGCAAAAGCGGTTCTAAGAGGGAAGTTTATAGCTATACAAGCCTACCTAAAGAAACAAGAAAAATCTCAAGTAAACAATCTAACCTTACACCTAAAGAAACTAGAGAAAGAAGAACAAACAAAACCCAAAGTTAGCAGAAGGAAAGAAATCATAAAGATCAGAGCAGAAATAAATGAAATAGAAACAAAGAAAACAATAGCAAAGATCAATAAAACTAAAAGTTGGTTCTTTGAGAAGATAAACAAAATTGATAAGCCATTAGCCAGACTCATCAAGAAAAAGAGGGAGAGGACTCAAATCAATAAAATCAGAAATGAAAAAGGAGAAGTTACAACAGACACCACAGAAATACAAAGCATCCTAAGAGACTACTACAAGCAACTTTATGCCAATAAAATGGACAACCTGGAAGAAATGGACAAATTCTTAGAAAGGTATAACCTTCCCAGACTGAATCAGGAAGAAACAGAAAATATGAACAGACCAATCACAAGTAATGAAATTGAAACTGTGATTAAAAATCTTCCAACAAACAAAGTCCAGGACCAGATGGCTTCACAGGTGAATTCTATCAAACATTTAGAGAAGAGCTAACACCCATCCTTCTCAAACTCTTCCAAAAAATTGCAGAGGAAGGAACACTCCCAAACTCATTCTATGAGGCCACCATCACCCTGATACCAAAACCAGACAAAGACACTACAAAAAAAGAAAATTACAGACCAATATCACTGATGAATATAGATGCAAAAATCCTCAACAAAATACTAGCAAACAGAATCCAGCAACACATTAAAAGGATCATACACCACGATCAAGTGGGATTTATCCCAGGGATGCAAGGATTCTTCAATATACGCAAATCAACAATGTGATACACCATATTAACAAATTGAAGAATAAAAACCATATGATCATCTCAATAGATGCAGAAAAAGCTTTTGACAAAATTCAACACCCATTTCTGATAAAAACTCTCCAGAAAGTGGGCATAGAGGGAACCTACCTCAACATAATAAAGGCCATATATGACAAACCCACAGCAAACATCATTCTCAATGGTGAAAAACTGAAAGCATTTCCTCTAAGATCAGGAACGAGACAAGGATGTCCACTCTCACCACTATTATTCAACATAGTTCTGGAAGTCCTAGCCACGGCAATCAGAGAAGAAAAGAAATAAAAGGAATACAAATTGGAAAAGAAGAAGTAAAACTGTCACTGTTTGCGGATGACATGATACTATACATAGAGAATCCTAAAACTGCCACCAGAAAACTGCTAGAGCTGATTAATGAATATGGTAAAGTTGCAGGATACAAAATTAATGCACAGAAATCTCTTGCATTCCTATACACTAATGATGAAAAATCTGAAAGAGAAATTATGGAAACACTCCCATTTACCATTGCAACAAAAAGAATAAAATACCTAGGAATAAACCTACCTAGGGAGACGAAAGACCTGTATGCAGAAAACTATAAGACACTGATGAAAGAAATTAAAGATGATACCAACAGATGGAGAGATATACCATGTTCTTGGATTGGAAGAATCAACATTGTGAAAATGAGTATACTACCCAAAGCAATCTACAGATTCAATGCAATCCCTATCAAATTACCAATGGCATTTTTACGGAGCTAGAACAAATCATCTTAAAATTTGTATGGAGACACAAAGACCCCGAATAGCCAAAGCAGTCTTGAGGGAAAAAAATGGAGCTGGAGGAATCAGACTCCCAGACTTCAGACTATACTACAAAGCTACAGTAATCAAGACAGTATGGTACTGGCACAAAAACAGAAACATAGATCAATGGAACAAGATAGAAAGCCCAGAGATTAACCCACGCACCTATGGTCAACTAATCTATGACAAAGGAGGCAAAGATATACAATGGAGAAAAGACAGTCTCTTCAATAAGTGGTGCTGGGAAAACTGGACAGCTACATGTAAAAGAATGAAATTAGAATACTCCCTAACACCATACACAAAAATAAACTCAAAATGGATTAGAGACCTAAATATAAGACTGGACACTATAAAACTCTTAGAGGAAAACATAGGAAGAACACTCTTTGACATAAATCACAGCAAGATCTTTTTGATCCACCTCCTAGAGTAATGGAAATAAAAACAAAAATAAACAAATGGGACCTAATGAAACTTCAAAGCTTTTGCACAGCAAAGGAAACCATAAACAAGACGAAAAGACAACCCTCAGAATGGGAGAAAATATTTGCAAATGAATCAACGGACAAAGGATTAATCTCCAAAATATATAAACAGCTCATTCAGCTCAATATCAAAGAAACAAACACCCCAATCCAAAATGGGCAGAAGACCTAAATAGACATTTCTCCAAAGAAGACATACAGATGGCCACGAAGCACATGAAAAGATGCTCAACATCACTAATTATTAGAGAAATGCAAATCAAAACTACAATGAGGTATCACCTCACTCCTGTTAGAATGGGCATCATCAGAAAATCTACAAACAACAAATGCTGGAGAGGGTGTGGAGAAAAGGGAACCCTCTTGCACTGTTGGTGGGAATGTAAATTGATACAGCCACTATGGAGAACAGTATGGAGGTTCCTTAAAAAACTAAAAATAGAATTACCATATGACCCAGCAATCCCACTACTGGGCATATACCCAGAGAAAACCGTAATTCAAAAAGACACATGCACCCGAATGTTCATTGCAGCACTATTTACAATAGCCAGGTCATGGAAGCAACCTAAATGCCCATCAACAGACGAATGGCTAAAGAAGATGTGGTACATATATACAATGGAATATTACTCAGCCATAAAAAGGAACGAAATTGAGTCATTTGTTGAGACATGGATGGATCTAGAGACTGTCATACAGAGTGAAGTAAGTCAGAAAGAGAAAAACAAATATCGTATATTAATGCATGTATGCGGAACCTAGAAAAATGGTACAGATGAGCCAGTTTGCAGGGCAGAAGTTGAGACACAAATGTAGAGAATGGTCATATGGACACCAAGGGGGGAAAACTGCGGTGAGGTGGGGATGGTGGTGTGCTGGATTGGGCAATTGGGATTGACATGTATACACTGATGTGTATGAAACTGATGCCTAATAAGAACCTGCAGTATAAAAAAACAAACAAAACAACTAATACTAAACTTTCATTGGGTTATTTGTATGGAAATATGTTAATATAAATGTTTCAGACATTACATGAAATTTCTAAAAATCTTATATTTGTATTTGTATGGAAATATGTATGGAAATATGTTAATATAAATGTTTCAGACATTACATGAAATTTCTAAAAATCTTATATGTTCTGGTATAATGTTATAAGTAATAATCCTAGTTATTACTTTAAAATGTATATCTCAGAAATAACTAATTTTCTTGTCAACTGCATTATTATGAACTTTCATCAAATCTTTAACCGTGGTCATTTTTAAGTCTTTTGTCATTTACAGACAGTTCTGGGTGTACTCTGATGATTTTGCAAATATGTTCCTATAAAAGGGTTTCATCTTCAAGAAATTCATGGAAAAGACTCTGACAAGTACAGGTTTCTGGTAACTGACTGTACTGCTGAACTGAATGAATAAGCATTTTCAGAACTCTAATGAAAAACTGATGAACTCATAAAAGTGCTAACAAAAGATCAAGATGAAAAAAAAAATTAATTACATGGGACTGAGTGAACTGATGAGGATGAGTATAATTTTTGTGACTTTCTGTCTGAATTAAAAAAAAAAAAATCCCACAAGGACTCAGAGGCAAAGAATATACAAATCAATTTTCACTGCAAAGTAAAGGAGCTGTTACAGTGGAGGATTACTGGACTGAATGTCAATATTATGACAGTATGAGTGTGTTTCATGTTTGGTAATTGCAATCATTGTTGCTTTTGTTGTGGTCATCCATGTACAATGCTTGGTGTCAGTCTATTTATGTCTTGTAAAAATAAAATACAGTGTGTGTGTGTGTGAATAAAAAAAAAAAAAAAAAAAGGAAAAAAAAAAAAAAAAAAAAAGAAAATCATCTAAAATAGAGTAGCTGCCAGGACTTGGAACTCAGTCTATTCTATTCTATTGCCTTTTGGCAGGTAACCTTCTCATCATGCAGAAAACTATCAGGGCAGAAATAGAGCACAAAGAAAACAAGACCATCAGCAAAGAAGATAAAGAAGTTTGTTCAAAGCACCTGTTTTTTAATAAATGGATGGCTGTCAGGTAAAAAATCAATTTCCTGTGGACACGACCAAGAGCAAGGTGAAGGGAAAATAAACATGTTTAAACTATTGGAGAGTCCATAATTTAAAGACAGATTCTTCTGTTGCGGGCTAGTGTGTATTGAATGAGTTCCAGGGATGGCAATAGCAAACGTCACGCTGCATTTCAGGAGGTACAGGAGAGGAAGCAGGCCTAAGAGGAGGGATGCATGATTGATGCTGAATGTGCAGAGTCGCCTGGAGCAAAGGAGGTCGGGCTGCAGAAAACTAGATCTTTGAAGATTTAATAGATTCCTCATTCTCTGTCATTTGGTCCTTTTAGATTTGTCAAGAGTGAGCTCTGTTCTTCCTTACATTTAGGTTATTTAGCTATGGCTTTTAGGTTGAAAAAGAAAAGCAGGTCAAATTTAAGTTAATGAACAATAAAACTTCAGGGTTAGAGGTACTGCTTTTATTCAGGGGCTAAAAGAGGATCTGTAACGAATTAGAATTTTTAAAATGGATGTTTGTATAATGACACAAGCTGTATCATTATGAAATCTTCTTAGGAGGGAAATATTTGAAATTGTTGACATTTGCATGAGAAATTGGATTGTGTGGAATAGGCAAGAGGGAAGAAGACATAGCTCAATGGTCAAATTAAAGGTTACTTGTTCATACCAAAGGCAAAGTTCTAGTTGAATTGGGAAAAAAGTGCTGCTAACTATTATTTTTCTCTATAGATGGAATGTAAAACCAACTGTAAAAAATTCATGAATGAGACACAGGGCCTGGCATTACAGCAAATTCAATGATTTTTGAAACGCATGCCTCTACAAAGAATGCACTATTATTCTGTCTAGACTTCATGGCACAGTATAATAAATAAAGACTGACAGCATCAATATATTTCATAAATACATTACTGGAATTTACATTATTTCTGACTATTAATATTTCCTGAGCTACCCTAGGTAAAGCAATGTACATGTCTTATAAAATAAAATCTATTGCTAATGTCATTTGTTAACAGACAAAGAAATAGTAATGGCATTTATTTCTCTGAATATATTCATCTTCTTAAGTAAACCTAGGAAATCTGAACTTGAACCCATAGATAATTCATTAGCTTCGGTCCATAGGTTTGTTTTCTTAGAGTCTTCTCATACATATAATATCCTAGCACAGTTTCTGTAAGATCAAGAGATTTTTTTTTCTGAAAGGGTATATCTCACATAAAATAAACTATGACAGGTAACTTGTAAAGCTATCAATTGACATGGAACTGAAATGACTTCTTTCTAAAAAAATTTCTTCTAGAGATACACTCGTTTTTTGTAATGAAACCAGTAACAACAGATGGAAGTCCACCAACAGGCCTCAATTTTTTCAGGCTAACATTTCCTAGAGCTGTGGATGGAGAGAAGGCAACTAAAAATATAATTTTGGAGAACAATTAGTCATTCTCAGGAAATCTATAAATACCCTGGGAAAGCAACATGGTATAAACATTCTGCCCCACAGAAAATATGAGCTATATTGTATTATATTATGTCCTGATTTGCAATTTTCTGTGATGGCAGAGATGCCTCACCGTTTTTTTTTAACTTCTATTTTTAGAAATCACCAAAAAGGAAATAGTCCCTTTGGCTGAAAAATGTGCAGAGAATGTATGAATGCACCCTGTTTCCCCCTCCTGCCGTAGCACTGGTAACCTCTCGAGACGCTTCTTTCAATCACTCTCACTAAAGGATGAAAGCTTTCACCTGCATGGTACCTACAGACAGTTCCTTCACAAATACACATTCTTGTGAAAACAAACCAGAAAGAGAGAGCTGAGCACATAGAGTGTGCTTGTTTGTTTTTTTTTTTAATAGAACTAGCTTAATTTCTCTTAGAGATTTTAGGACATTGGCACTAAAGTTCACGGACGCAGGAAAATCATGTACACACCAGTGTGGGTTAGTCATGAACCAAGTTACCTATCTCCTCAGAAACTGGTGTTGCTCTAGGTTCTTGCATACAGAAACTATAATTTAAAAAATCCCAGTGTGTAATTATTAGTAATAGGTTATGTCATCTGATATTGTCAATATTTCTCTACAGAAGAGCAATTTCATATGGCTCTTCCTAATATCAGTTATTTAGAAGTCGTAGGTAAAATAATTAATAGACTGTTTATCTTTTCAAATCATGCTTATATATGCCATTTCTTCCATTACTCATTAGGAATTAATTTTTCAAATGCTCTCTCCAAACCCCAAGTATGATTTCACAAACGCTTATACTCTTGAGTTCAAATCTATCCTGACTTTCTTACTAAAAATCATAGCCCCAAATTCAATTAGTATGTAAACAAGATAGAGACATGAGAAGAAAAATTTAATTGATCCTTAAAATACAAACCAAAGGACTCTTGCTACTGATTTCAGACTCATGAATTCAAACAGCAGTCAACAAACTACAGCCTGAGGACCAAATCCAACCCAGCGCCTGTTCATATAAATAAAGTTTTATCAGCACACAATCCCACTCATTCCTTTACATTTTATCTATGGCTGCTTTTGTGCTACATGGAGTTAAGTAGCTGCAACAGAGAGAGCATGGCCCACAAAGTCCAAAATATTTACCATCTAGCTAAAATTTGATACCCAATATGAAACCAAACCTAGACCAGGAGAGTCTGGGAATACTTTTCTACCCGTCAAGACGGACTAGGTTATACTGAGGTAACAAAGCAGCCCCAAATGACAGTGATTTAACACAGCTCATTTCTTGTTCATACTAATGTTCATCAATGGGGCCTGGGGGCTCTGTTCCATGTGGTCATCAGATAGGAAAAGCTGATGGAGCAGCTGCTGTCTGGAACTCTGCCTGCAACCTTGGCGCTGGAAACAAGGACCAGCATCTCAGACACACACACTGGTTCTTTAAGCTCGTGCTGGGAAGTGACATACATCACTCCCACCCACAAGTCCTCGGTCAAAGTCACATGGTCTTGTGGTGCCTGAATTCAACAACATAACAAAGGAAAGTTCTTCTTTGAGAAAGAGAGCTTACAGGAGAACTAGATATTGAATAACAAGGATAGCAACGCCACAACTTCCCAGAGGACACTAAGCCAGGGTTAGGTCTTAAAAAGGCACAGCAATGAGTTAGGCAAAGAAGAATGGGGGCGCTTCCATTCCAGAAGCTGCATGTGTTACAGTTTCACTGCAGAGAAAAGAAAGAGGAGGAGCTAGAAACAAGACTGAAGAGGTAGATGGGGTGGATCCTGGAGGGCCTTGATGCAATTCCAAGGAACTTTACCTTGACTCTGAAAAAAAGCGATGGGAAGCAAAGGAAGATTTTTTTTTTTCTTAAGCAACAGGCCTATTTGGACATAGTGACATAGCAATAGAACTCTTTGTAAAACCTGATAATAATATTCATGATTTGTTTTATAGTCATCTAAAAATGTTTATTTTTAAAAAGCTCTATTTGTTTATTTTTGTTTTTATTTCCATTACTCTGGGAGACAGTATACTATGTAACAACCTAAATGGGAAAAGAATTTGAAAAAGAATAGATATAGGTGTATGTATAACTGACTCACTGTGCTGTACACCTGAAAGTATCAAAACATTGTTAATCAACTGTACTCCAATATAAAATAAAAAGTTTAAAAAATAAAAAATAATTTAAAAGATAAAAATAAATAAAGAAAAAGCTCTATAGTGAGATTTTGATAGGAAACTTAGATTGAAAAGCATACCTCAAAAGGACGAGTCCAATGTTTATCATTACCATCCGTGTTTTCAAACAGACTCCGATGTAAAATATGTCTACGACCTTCCCTGCAGACACTCCAGGGTCCCGCCCAGCTCCTCTCCAACAGAACAGCCATTCGAAAAGGCCAGTGTCCCCAGTTAAGAATTCATTTATGTCTTGTCTTCAAATTGAGTCATAATTTTCATTCTAATTAGAAAACTAGAGTAGACGTACGACAAAGAACTAAATATAGATCTTAAAAAGTAGAAAGCGTGCTTGAAATATCCTTCCACTCACTCTCGAGAGATCTAAGCCTTATTTTTCTAACTTCAAATTCTGCTCAAATCAACCTTCTTGATTAAAATCTCACCTGACAGTCCTCGACTTCTGGGATCTGCCTTCCTTGGAGTTCAGTCAGCACCAAGAGTCAACGTTGTTCAGCCGCTTCTGCTTGGCCCCCAGCGCCCCATATTCTTAACAGAGTCCATCGGGACCAGGGCCCCATCTTCTCCCTGCATCCGTGTTCACTCGGCCACACTCTTCCCAGCAGCGCGAGGGACGCTCAAGGCCGAGGCCAGGACCCGGGCCGGACGGGTGGAACGTGGGGTTTCCCGGGAAAGCAAACAGGGCGCCGCAGCGGTGGTGCGCTACGTGGCTTTGAGTGTGTGCGGAGCGAGCAAGTGGGGGTCCTGAAGAGCGGCAGGAGCGGGTGCGCGGCGATGCGCCGGCCAACAGGTGAGGCCCTGGGGCTGACTGGACCAGGCCTGAGGCGCTGGGGCGCCGACTTTACAAAGAGAGCCAAACCTCGTGGGATGTCGCGGGATCTCGCGGGACCTCGGGAGTTCGAGGAGGCCCCCAGGGGAGTCTTGGCATGAGGATCGTCCAGGTGTCCCGGGTGCTAGACGCCCCTCATTCCAGACTTGTCCGTAAGGAGTCTTGCAAGCCCCAATCTTCTTGGACACCCCCCCCAGAGCACCCCAGGGTCCCAGTGCAGGGGTGCTTCTCAGGGGCTGGCCAGGTGGCAGGGGAGCCGGGGAGGGGCGAGGCCTGCCGCGGCCAGAATGGGCGAGTGAACTGCGCAAGCGCAGGCCGCGAAGCTCTGCTTTTCCGGCGGCTAAAGGCCCCGAGACGTTCTGCGCCGAGAGCCACATCTGCTGAGGTCCAAGGCCACAGCGACCCAGACACGCAGGTCCAGTGCACGTCCTCTGGGCCAATTTTTCCTCCCGTCAGCTGCAGTGTGTCTAGAATTTATCCCAGGAGACCATCACTGCCTATTTCTGGAGCCTTTTCCCTGAAAAACAAACTCAGGAATGGAGGGATGCTGTCTCAATCCTCCGTGTGCGGTTCGTTGACGGGTCCAGCAGTCATCCCATCGCCTTGTCAGGGTTTTGATCCAAATGAATTTGGGAATCAATTCTGGTCAAAGAAGCCATGTGGGTAAGATTACTTGCATGCTTACAGGAAAATGTCCTGCCTCTTAAGAAAGAACCACAGGAGAATCATTGTCATTTTTGCTAAATTCCGTGCTATCCAATAGAACTCCCTGAAAAGATGTAGACGTTCCATATCTGTCCAACATGATGGCGACTAGCCACATGTGGCTCTTGAGCTTTGAAATATGGCCCCTGAGGAACTGAACTTTGAATTTTATTTAATTTTGATCAATTTAAATAGTTGCCTGTGGCTTGTGGCTACCATATTGAAGAACTTAGCTCTGGACAGTGTCATGCCTGGATATAAGGTCACTGACACACTACAAGCCTGCAAATAAAGACCACACTACGGATGGCAAAAAGCAGCAATGGAAAAAAAAACACATCCTGGTGCATCATTGATCCTCGAAATAAGCCAGCCTGACAGCTACCTTAATTCTGATGCTTTGTTAGATATTTATAAAGTTCTTTATTGTTTAGATTTTGATTTCTACTGCATGCATTTAAAACATCCCAACTAATTTTATATCACCCTGTATCTTCCACCCTTACTCTGATTCAAGGGTAGCTATTTCATTGCAAGAGTCATGCTTTATTCTTCCTTTGTATATCCCACATGCCTGCAATAGGGAACACCCACACTGTACGTGGTCATTGAAAAGAGCCAGAACAGGTGCAGTCGTTCCTGGCATCTTCAGCACTGGGTTCTAAGGGGCAGATTGCCCTGTGGTAGTATTTAGTACATCCAGTAACTAGAGGTGGAAGGCTTAGGTTGTACGCAAACAGAAAAGGTTGTGTACAGCTCTGAATGTAGGGAAACGGAGAGTTCCTTCTAATATTTCTCTCAACTGCTCTCCTGCAGGACAGAAATGAGATCACTGGACAACATTTCCACTATTTAAAGCAGTGATTTCTCACATTATTGAGACATGATTTTCTTCTAATTAAAAATTTACACAGCAATTCACTGTAAAAGACAGCAAATCAAAGTGCAGCTTCTCTGAGTAAAGGGAGTGGTCAGAGTCTCAAAGCCCCTCTTTCTCTCTCCAGTGACCTGACTGGCCACTTCTGCAGGTCAAAGGCACTTCCTAGCTAGCTAGAGACTTCGATTGACATCAGTTTGAAAAACTTAGATCTATATGTAAATCTGTACATCGCTAAAATGCAAAACTGCAAGTAAGAATAATTGTTTTATAACATATTAAGTGTTTAATTATAAAATGGTCTATCCAATGTTTTTATAACATGTAAAATAATTGACAAGGTATGTTCAACATTTAAGGGAGTAATACCCTTCCTTGCTTTTCTTTTCATGCTAAAAGAACGGACATGAGCCTTTTGTAAAATAGTTGCATATGAGCCCAGATTTGTAAACCACAGTATTCCTGAAATATACATTTGTTTCTCCCTCATTTGTTTCCTTTAAATACTTTTTTTAAACTTCCAGGATAAAAATTATATATAATTGATAAAACCTAGAAAGGGAAAAAAATTTTCACCTCTAATTTTCCTAACAATATATCACTGTCTGTCAAAATTTCTATATATTCCATTCCAATTTTATTCTATGCCTCTATTTTTTTCAGTTGCAATCATATTAAATACACAATTTTTCTCCGCATATTAAGAATAGTTTTTCTATATTATATAAGCCAAGAAGACATATTTCAATAGGGTGTGTGTGTGTGTGTGTGTGTGTGTGTATATGTATATATATATATATATATATATATATATATATATATATACCTAGCTACCTAGCTGTATCTAATACATATGTACATATGTGTGTGGGTGTGTATTTCTTAATGATTATTTCTCTGCAAAAATAGCATAAATCAGAAAAAAATTTAATAAAACAGAAAAAAGTAGGAGGACAGAAAAAGAAAAACAGAAGACAGAGAAAACTTTGAAAAATAATCATAATTCTGTTATCCTATCAGCAATATATGCAATGAACTTTAAATTGTATTTAATTTGATTAAATTAAATGGAAATAGTCGCATGTGCCTAGTGGCTATTGTACTGAAGAGCCTCATTCCAGACAGTGTCACACCTGGATACAGGGTCACTGTCATGCTACAAGCCTCCAGAGAAGAAAACACCACTGATGGCAAAAAGAAGCAATGGAGAAACCCACACTGTGGCGCATCATTGATCCTCCAACTAAACCAGCCCTCACACCTGCCCTAACTCCAGAGTCCCTGTCAGGTGTTCTTATAAAGGTCTGTATGTTTAAGTTGCATGAACCTGAAAGCATGCTAACTAAAACACATTCCCCCCTAATTGTATCAGCTGTGCCCTATCCTTAGCAAGATACACTGTCCTATCCTCATCAGCATTGAACATTGCCTTCAAAAAGATGTTCCTGCAGTAACTGACTAACAGATAGGATGGAAGCTAACCTTGTGTGCTTGCTGCACGAGTCATCGCGAATCGTTTTTCTTTATTATTTCACCTAATCCTCACACCAGTCCAAGGGCTGGCATCACCACTACCCCTAATTTGCAAATAAGGAAACTACAACACAGTACCCAGTAGGGGATGGACTCATACACTGTCAGGCACAAAGCCCAGTGTTTGTTGCATTTTCCACCAACGTTATACAATAAAATACGATCACAGGGCTTGGCTCCTATGTCGCCTTCGCCTTCTCTTTGTGTCTTAGACCTGCTACTCCTGCCGTCCTTCCGTCCATGATGATCCCTCCCTTTTTTTCTCTTGCACTTCACACTAACATCGAATGACATACGATTTATTTTGTAAAATTTTCATTACCCCCATAAAAATGTGGGCTTTATGAAGGCAGGGATTTTTGTCTCCTTGTTTATTTATTCCCAGTGCCTGCAAATAGAAGACTTTCAAAAATATGTATTTAAGGAATGAATGAATGAATGAACGAATGGATATTCTATTTTGCTTTTCTTTGATTAATAGTGATATTAAACTTTTAAAATAATAATTTATCAATTACACTGTCTTCTTTTGAGTTATGCCTATTTCAGCTCTCAGCCGTGAATCAATTCTGGTCCATTCACATAACAAAATGCCTTGCTGTCAAAGCCCAGGTATGGACAGCGATGTCTTATACACATTATCTTCCAGAAGCTTCATCTAATGCCCAGTGGAATTAAGTTTCTTATTCTCTTTTTTACTGGATTCGGATTTCCTGGCTCCTGTTCCAGCAGTTAAATCTTGGGTGTTCTGACTTTGTCCAAAGAGACTGGAATCACTTTTGCTGGCCTGTCGGAAGCCAGCGGCTGGGCCCACAAAGGGTCTGGCCTACTCTAGGCAGCTGGGTTTACCTGGGAAAGCCCTTCTCGCTGGGCCCACCTGCACAGTTCAGGGCATTAGACAATTGTTTGTGTTGAGCCTGCTGATTGGCGCTTTGTGCTTTACCTAATACTTGTTTTGTTTACCTATTTGTGTTTGCTCTCTTTATAATAAAAGAGTAGTTTTTCATTATCTTTGTTGAAAAATCTCTACTATTTAACATATAATTTGCTGCATGGATTTACTTCTTAGACTTTTCTTTCTTTTAAACACTTTTCTCTAACAAATGATTAAATCTTTCCAGTTTATCTCTAATTTAACTTCCCTTTTTAAACTAAAAGAAACCCACACAAACTAAAATAATTTCTCCCATGCCCCACCTTAACTTTGTGTCAAAATATACACAATTTTTATTCAGTTTGCCCTTGAATAAAGTTCTAATTCTATTTAGTAAGGATCATATTTTCAGACTTCTGCATTAATTAAAAAAAAAAAAAGGCATGCATTACCTGTCTTGATTCCCTAATATTAATGGAAATTTCCTATATCTATCTGCAGTGACTTCATGTCTAAAAGCTTTCTATTTCAGGGTTTAAAAAAATCTTTGAATTAAGCACTATTCACAATAGCCAAGACATGGAAGCAACCTAAATGTCCATCGACAGATGAATGGATAAAAAAGATGGTATATATACATATATATACCATGGAATAGTACTCAGCCGTAAAAAAGAATGAAATAATGCCATTTGCAGCAACATGGATGGACCTAGAGATTAACATACTAAGTGAAGTAAGTCAGAAAGAGAAAAACAAATACCGTATGATATCACTTACAGGTGGAATCTAAAATATGACACAAATGAATGTATTTACAAAACAGAAACTGACAGACATAGAAAACAAATTTATGGAAACGTAGGGACACCAAAGGGGGAAAGCAGGGGGTGAGGAGGTGGTGGTGGGATGAATTGGGAGATTGGGGTTGACATATATACTCTAATATGTGTAAAATAGATAACTAATAAGAAGCTGCTGTATAAAAATATAAAATAAATAAAATTCAAAAAAAAAAAAAAGAAAACAAACTTATGGTTACCAAAGGGGAAAGGGAATGGGGGAAGGGATAAATTAGGAGTGTGGGATCAGCAGACATGAGCTACTATATATAAAATAGAGAAACACAAACCACGAAATATAAAATAGAGAAACTACAAGGTCCTAACATATAGCAAGGGATATTCAATATCCTGTAATAAACCATAATTGAAAAGAAAAAAAAAATCTATGAATTAAAGAATCATCTTCAATATCATTTTATTTCTTCGAATGCATGCCAGACATTATGTTAGGTGTTGGGGAAAGAGCAGTAAATGAGATCGACCCAGTCACGGAGTCTTTTCCTTCCAACCACTAAACGTTGAGCCTACTAGACCTGAAAACATACACTGAGCCCTGCAAAGAGGAGACAGACTGGGACACAGGGCTTGCGGGAAGAGTCAGGCTCCTTGTTCACGGGATCAGGTCCTTATCCTCGCTCTGTTACTTATACACCTTTGTGGCTTTGGGGAATTACCTTAACTTCTGAAATGTGCCATATCTCAAACCTACGCCCAAAACTAAACTCGTCATCTTCGTTCCCAAAACTGATCCTCCCCCAAAGTCTCCCCTCTTAAAATACAGCATCTCAATTCTTCAGGGCACTCAGGCCAAAAACCTTAAAGTCATTTAGATGCCTCACTTCCTCTTCTACAACTTGTTCCATCTACTAAAAAAATATACCATCAGCTCTATCTTCAAAATAGGTCCATAATCTAATGCTTCTTAGAACCTCCACACCTAATGTCTGACAAAAGGCACCATGATTTCTCACCTAGACAATTGCTATAATTTCCTAACACGTCTTTCTGCTTCTGCCTTTTCTCCCCTAAGGTTTAAAGGCCACAAGGCTGCCAGTTATCTTCCTTTAAAATAAAAAAAAATAGACTTTATTTTTTAGAGCAGTTTTAGGTTCACAACAAAATTAAGTGGAAAATACAGAAATTTCACATATGTTCCCTGCCCCATTTCATACAACATTCTCCACTAGCAACATCCCCACCAGATGGTACATTTGTTACAATAGATGGACCTACACGGACACATCATTATCACCTAAAGTCCACAGTGTACATTTAGGTTCACTCTTGGTGTTGTACGATCTACAGGTTTGGCCAAATGTATAATGTCACGTATTCTCTGTTGTGTGTCATACAGAACCAGCTGTCTTTTCACTCAACTGTCACCTTAGTAGAAGGGCTGCTATTCACCGGCCAACCTACCTCTGGTAGAACCATCTCCACTCTGAGTTCTTATTCTGCTTTCTTTTCCTTTCTTGTACTTACCTTCTCCAAACATTATATGTATACATATTTTTGTTGTTGTTGTTTGTGTTTGTTGTCTTTATGTCCAGATGTAGTGTAAGTTTCATGAGATTAAGGACTTTAGCTCTTCTTTTTCAACATCATACATAAATAAATAAACCTCACTCTGCCTCAGTTTTTTCATCCATGAAATGGGTACAATAATAGAAACCACAATATAGGATTTCTAGGATGGTTAAATAATGTCACAAAGCAGTTAGAGTGATGCCTGGTGCAAAATGCCTACTACATGTTAGTTGTTACGGTTTTTGTCATTTTAAAGATGATGTAAAGAGCTCACAGCCCTTTCCTCTGACTTTTTCCTTTTCTTAAACTTCCATCTCTTTGGACTACCTCAAACTAGTGTCTGAACCTAATGAACCTCTGCCATGCTTATATGTTAATAGCTTACCAGGCCCTAAATACTTAGCAGCTGGCATTTTAAAACACATTTATATAGTGTCTTAAATGACAATATTTTTCCAGGAGGGAACTTGAATGTGACTTAAGCTAATTAAATAATATTAAAACAATAATCATAATAATACCCACTCTATACTGAGAAACTACTATGTGTCAGAGACTTTTTATGTGTATTTTTTCTAACACTTACAATTATCTTGCAAGCCACCCAGGAATTATTACACCAATTTTTCAGGTCAGGACACTGAATGTCAGAGCAATTAAGGGTCTTGCCTCTTTAGACCACATATCCACCAAGCAGTGGGTTTGGGATCTAATCCCAAGATGCTCTGTTTTCAAAGGCTTGCTCTTTTCACTATGATTGAAGCATGATGTCTGAGGATGGGGCTTTGAGGAAACATAGCTCAGCATAAGTAAACTCCTACAATGGAGATAGAAGTGAGGTCCAGAAGTGGTGGCACTAATTCCAAAAGGCTGGCCTGACCCTGAGCAGAGAAACCTGGAGGGTCCCAAGTGGACCACACTACAATTTTTGTTGTTGTTGGTTTTTGTTTTTTTGTTTGTTTGTTTGTTTGCAGGAGGCTTACTTGGAGGGCTGAGGTGCTTTTAAAGGGACAGAGAAAAATTTCACTATTTTGCAACTTTCACAAAAACATGGTTAAGTGTGAATGAACAGCTGACATTTTGCATGTGGAGAAGTACAGATCGTCTAGTTCAAGTAATAGATATATCCTGTAATATAATATATGCAATAATTTAGCATCTCATTGTTAGAATTTCACTGGCTCTTTTTAGACTACCTGGTTAATAATTGTATTCAATTTTTTTGCTTATTTTTGTTTTTGAGGCTGAGTGTGTGTGTGTGTGTGTGTGTGTGTGTGTATGTGTGTGTTTCTTCCTTCCCCTAACTTTGTCCTGGGTTTCTTGAAAAGAAAAATATTCATACTATTCTTTTCCCTTGAATTGAATATTGCTGATGTTTTAGGAATTAACAACCACAGGGAGATTTTTCTGGGTTAAAGCAGTAGTAGGAAGGTAATAGTAAGAAGTTCTCTATGCAGTCCTTAATTTGAGTGTCTGTATTCAAAGTCAGTTTTTCTCCCTTATACCAGGAGACTTCCATCTTCCCTTTTTTCTTTCTGATTTGGATAGCTCACTTAAATGTTGAAATGTTTAATGGAACCAGATTCTCTAACGAGGAAAGAAAAAAAAACGACAAAGGCTATGACTGACATTTTAAACATCTTGAATGATATGCACTCCATTGCTTTTTACCCACTATTAAAACTAAAGGTTAACTCTTAAAGTCTGAAAAGAGCAAATGATCACCGAAATGAATTACTGAAGGAGCAGATGAAGAGTGATACCCCCTCAATCCCTAGTTATACTAAGAAAACAATTATGGAATTACTTAATCCTTAATGTAGACAAATCCTTCTTAAAGGTAGCCACATCTTGGTAATTCATTGCCAGGTGAATAAAGAAGCACACTTTAAAAGTCTAGATTTAGAATAGTCTTCAATTTCACTTGCTTCTTGGCATCCCCAAAGGATGGTGGAGTTGATGATGTCAAAAACCAAACTCTGAGCATGAAATAAAACAAGGCAGAGATGAGTTTGTGGCAAGAGTTTGACCTGCTAAGCTGGGAAACTCAAGGGTACAGGAGCAGTGAATTCTGTCTTGCTCACAGAGTAAGGGATTTTTACGGGATAAATTGGAAAGTTATTTGGCTTTTGCAGCTGAATGGTTGCCTGGTGGTTTTCTTTCTTACTTTGGCCAGGGTAGCTAAGTCAGGTGAATAAAGAACTCCAGGGATGGCATGAAGAGATTTGGCATTTAGGGATTGGCTGGTGTCCTCTGCTGTTTCTGAGAAGAGCTGGACGTTCCTGTACAGTGAGGTTAGGTTTCCCTTATGCTCCTGCATTGACTGTCTCCACTTGTCCTGACATAAGTGGCTCCATTTTAGTTCGGTTGTACAATAGACATAGGGAAGGAATGAACAATGACAAAACAAGGGTTATGATTTGCAGCGACATGGGTGGACCTAGAAACGGTCATACTTAGTGAAGTAAGTCATACAGAGAAAGACAAATATCATATGATATTGCCTATATGTAGAATCTAAAAAAAAAAAAAAAATGGTACAAATGAACCTAGTTACAAAACAGAAATAGAGCCACAGATGTAGAAAACAACTTACGGTTACCAGGGGGATAGAGGGAGAGGGATAAACTGGGAGATTGGGATTGACATACACATACTATTATATATAAAATACATAACTAATAAGAACCTAATGTATAGCACAGGGAACTCTACTCAATACTCTGTAATGGCCTATATGGGAAAAGAATCTAAAAAAGAGTGGATATATATATACGTATAACTAATTCACTTTGCTGTACAGCAGAAACTAATACAACATTGTAAATCAACTATATGCCAGTAAAAATTAATTAAAAAGAAAAAACAAGGGCTATTTACAGGGCATTTGTAAATATCATCTTACATAAATCTAACCAACATGTAAGGCAAGCTTTTTACCGATGAAGAAATTGAGCTCTAGAAATTTAGAGCAAATTGCCCCAATCACAGAGATAGGGATGGTGCATGTACTCAAAATTGGTTTTTCCCCTCAAACCATGGACCTAAAGGGATGTCCCTCCTCCATCATCCCCACCCAGGCATGATCATTGAAAATATATAGTTCTAGAAAAATGGTAGAGATGAACTTATTTGCAAAGCGGAAATAGAGTCACAGATGTAGAGAACAAACTTATGGTTACCAAGGGGGTAAGAGGGTGTGGGATGAATTGGGAGACAGGGACTGACATATATACACCACTATGTATACAATAGATAACTAATGAGAACCTACTGTATAACACAGGGAGCTCTACTCAGTACTCTGTGGTGACCTTAATGGGAAGGAAATCCAAAAAAGAAGGGATATATGTAGACATATAGCTGATTCACTTTGCTGTACAGCAAGAAACTAACACAATATTGTAAAGCAACTATACTCCAATAAAAATTAATTTAAAAATTTTTAAAAAAGAACATACGTAGTGTACACATAGTGAAACTAGATTGAACAATATAGAAATGTATAAAGTACAATGCCATTCAATCAAGTCATTCCAAACTGACTTTGAATAAGGTATCATTATCAGGATTCAAGATACAACTTTCTAAACGTGTCAGTGTCTAGACAACAGGGGTAACGTTGTAGCCACACCAAGGTTTGCCTACACATGCACTCTGCTTGGCTAACACTGTACTTTAAATGCATTTAAATGAAATAAAAACATTAAACACACATAAAAGTATACATTAGCACCTGAATCTAATCCACCATCTCTTGAAAAAATCCAGATATCTGATAAATGGAGTACTGGTTCCTCCATTATGGCAATAATGAGCAGGCCCTGGGAGGATGCTGCCTTCTGTTCACACTACCTTCTACCCTCTCACCTGCCCAGGGTCAGCTGTCCTAGGTCACACCTGGCCTGATGTTACTTGTCTGGCCTCTGGGAGCATTTTGAGTTTGCAACTCACACTTTTTTTTATTAAATTGCTTTTTCCACTTAATGTTCTATTGGGACCACCTTTCCTTATCTTCCCTTGATACACCATCATTTATTTAACCCCCCTACTACTAATGAAGACAGCCCATGTCCAGTTTTTGTTATTGAAATGCTTTAATGACTCTCCTTATACATATATGTTGCCACTTGTGTTTAAGTTTCAGTAAGATAAATTCCTAGCGGTGTATGCAAAAAAGTAAAGAAGTATGCATGTCTTATCCTTGGATGAATTCGCCAAATCGCCTTCTCAAGTTTGTACATATAAATGTGCATCAGAGCTCATCTACTCCCCAGTGCTCTCAAGTGGAGTAAGCCACATTTAGTAGACACTCAAATTGGGGACCATCTGGGGGAATGTACACATTTTAGAACAATGAAAGAAATAAAGTATCCTAAACTTTATTTTTAAACTGATTTTAAAACACTATGTCCACATTGAACTTTATTCAAGATGTCGTTGGGGACTATGGTACAATCACCCTTAATTCTAAAGCAAGACAGTAACAAAAAAGCTACAGGAAACGGCTCCCCTATGCTTAGATCCTCCTTGGTAAATGCAATAAGGAGCTCGTGAGAAGTAAAGCATTGTTGTAGCAAATTATGCTGAGCATGGCTTTTTAATTATTCCTAGCTTTTGACCTATTGTTTGAAAAATTTTGAGGGGAAAAAAATCCTCTCCTGAGAAGGAAATGTAATAAATACCACTTAGGAAATGCAGAGATATAAATATAATTATGAGAAGAATATGTTGTTTCTGCCAAATTACTGGTGGAAATCTAAAAAGGAAATGAAGGCTTTATTTTTAAACCCATGAAAAATGTTCACTTCACAAAGAATAAATCCTGCTTAAACCCAACCTCAGGTGAGATTTATGAAAGATGGACTTGACATTCATCTCCTAAGAGAAAAATAAGGAGAGAACCTGAGTGCAAAAGTGTAGATGGCTGCGTTCTTACAATAGAATGTGACCATCAACCTATGTACTTTTCTGTAGCAACAAAGATCACTTCTGTTCTTTTATATATTTCCCTCTTAACTATTCATTTTAAACTGTATGTATGCACTGTTTCCCTCAAGTGAAGTATAGAGATTGATCCTTACCTTCGTTAAGGTTTAAATAGATTTCACTTTATTTTCAGAAAACAAAATGCTTGCCCAAGAGATCAACAGAAAACCAAATTCAATCTTTATCATATCAAGTTCAACCTACATCATATCATATCAAGAACACCTCCATGGCAAGGATTTTCAGATAGAGGCACAGAAATTCTTTACACTGAAATGGAATTAACTTTTCTGTATCTTCCAAATCATTACTTTTCTTACCTTAATACACCCAATTTTTACTTCTTCTGTTCTCATTTCCCTCTGAGTAGTTAATGATAGTAAATGACTTTTATCCACGTTAGTAGATATTCAATGAAAAAAATCAATATATTACTTTATGTCTATTCTTGATCTTCCAAGAGAACATTTCACAGCCTTCCTTTCACCCCACATACTTTGCAAAATGAACTAAATCAAAAGAAATATGGAATAAATACACCACTTTAGAAACGAGAACTTGTTATGCTTATCAAAGTAGCCTATAGATCAATTGAAATAATATAACACTAATCCATTCAACAAATACTTATTGAAGATCTACTATGGACTAACCCTATGTAAGGTGTTATAAAGGATGTTAGAAAGTATCAAATATTTTCTCCTTAAAATCAGAGTGAGGTAGTGTATGTAGGTAACTATGAGAAAAAATCACAAAAATATTGGCCCAAAATTAATAAAAGAAAGGAACAATTGACAAGTGTAAACTCTCCACTTAGTTTAAAAATAGTCTGTTTCCTATGTTCAGGTTACAAAGAACTGAGAACTAGCTGTAAACAGAAGATAAGGAGTCAGTGTAGCAGCTGCTAAAATCCCTAATACAAATCTCACTTTAAAGGATCTATCATTATCCCAAACAGAGAAGCAAGGCATCAAGTAAAAAGCCATAAAATTTCTACAATTCAGTAAGAACTATTAGCCAGCATCAAATGGGGAGAAAACATCAGTGTGCCCGGCACATAGCAGATGCTCAACTAATTGGTGGGGATGAATGAATAAATGGTTTGTCCACAGACATGTTTGCAATAAAAATCTGAGATAAAGTAAGCTGATTCCCTATTTTCATTTTTCCAGGGAGGAAACAAACACTATGAAGAAGGTAAAAAGAAAGCAGTTTTCTCTGGACGTTGGCTGTCCAGCTCTAGACCAGGGGGCAGCGAAGTACAACCCCCAGACCATATGTGGTCTGGCTTCCTAAATAAAATTTAATTGGAAACAATCACACCCACTCATTTACCTCTGTCTTTGGCTTCCCTTAAAGAGCAAACTATTTCCTCTCTGGTCCTTTACATGCATCCTCTGTCACCAGCTGTACTCCTGCAGGGCCCATGGCAGCCTTTTTATGATAGAGCTGATGACTCTTTATAATAAACAGATGCAACATGAATGGGGTAAAAGGAAAGACATCAACAGTGCCTTCCCTGTCTGAGCTTCTTCATTTTCTGGCAGCATGTCCGAGCTTATTTTCTCTGTAGGATGACTTTCAAAAAATATATATTTCTGTGCTCAAATACATTTGGGAAGAACTACATATAATAACTTCCTACTGGAGGTTCTTAATAATCTATAACTGTGTTTTTATTCATATGCTGCGGCCATCTACAAGCAAGGAGTCAGTTTTGCTTTATTTAACCCATTATTTGCGAAACTCCTGTTGTTCTCAGAACATTCCCCAAACTCTCTGGCACCAGTGTGTATGGGACATGCCTTAGAGAATATTGCCCCATCCCTCTATTACATGAATGGGGAGAACTGACCTAAGTAGGGTGGACATGCACAGTTAACCATAATATGACAAGATTACTTGCCAGATGCGAATGTCTAGAATAAGCACATGACGAACAATGAATGAACGTGGTGATTAGGACTCTGGCTGTACTAGGATGGCATTTTTCCAAGCAACCCACGGACCCCCAGTATCAGAATCACCTCGAATATTTGGTGATAGTGCTGACTTCCACACCCACCCAAGACATACTAAATCAGAGTATTTGTAGTGGTGTTGTGCATCTGAAATTTAACAGGTTTTCAGAGAATTCTCATATACCCTACTTCTAAAGAACCAAGGCCTTTGGAAGATCAATAGAAATTTCTCAAGGGAGAGAATCTCAGGGCTCACTTACCCATGATATTCCTACTTTCCCAGAGCTTTTGTAAAGTTGGTTATCATTGAATCACAAAGGACGTCTGCCTTGGGATAACATTAGTGAGGGTGTTCAAGCAGATCCATGTAGCTCTAGGAAAAGCACACAGCAAAGATTTGTACCTATCAGAGCAATCTCTCTACCATATTATAAGAACTCAAGAACATTTATTTAAAAACCTCAGCTTCATTTTCTACTTTTCCATAAAGATCTTCTGGGATCTTTCAGTCCTCCAAGGTTTCCTTGTCCCTTGAGAACATAACTGCAATTTTAGCTTCTTCCCAATTTTTTCATAAATATTTATATTGTATTTCACACTATAATATTCTTTTATATTTGCTAATTCTTGTCTTCCCATTGCATAAACTCAAATATGTGTTTGGTTGTACATTGTGGGACCCAATGGGGACAATTAGATCTGCTTTAATAAATACATGTGACACATTTGATTTACTAATGGGTGATGCCAAACAGAGACTAACATATGTATCAACTTTGTAAGTAGCCTTGTTCGCGGCTTTGTGAAGACAACAGGCATGAAGAGTCTTGACCATGGCTGACCTATTTTGCTTTCTCTGTTTGGATTACGTACACTGGTCTCAGTGACTCTAAGTGTCAATTTCAAGGGGAAGAGCAGTTCCAAGGTCATATCATATTGGGAAACTGGCTAAGCAAAGAAACCGAGGAAACTGAGTGTAGAGGCCTCTTGTTTCATTAATCAAATAGGTTCAGGCAGGAATTTCCCAGCAACCCTGAGCTCCAAGTTAATAGCTGGATCAACAGCAACAACAAAACTGTCGTGAACAAAAGGGAAGTCTTCCTGAGTGGAGAATGTGGTAAAAATACTGTTTCCCCAAAGTCATAGAAAAAACCAGGCATCATGAGCCTTAATTAGGAGAAGAAGGGTTGAAAAGCTTCTTTTAAGGTACTTGTGTCCCAAGTAAAGATGTACAATCAGTGTTGAGGAGATGAGGTTTGATAACTGTATGGCAGAATTGTAAAAAATTTGGGATTAACATATACACACTTTCCATATATAAAATAGGTAATCAGACTTCCCTGGTGGCGCCAGTGGTTAAGAACCCGCCTGCCAATGCAGGAGACACATTGCAGACACGATGCCACGGAGCAACTAAGCCTGTGCGCCACAACTACTGAGTCTGCACTCTACAGCCCGTGAGCCACAACTACAGAGCCCGCGAGCCACAACCTTGAGCCCACGTGCTGCAACTACTGAAGCCCATGTGCCTAGAGCCCAAGCTCCGCAACTAGAGAAGCCACCGCAATGAGAAGTCCGCACACTGCAACGAAGAGTAGCCCCCACTCGCCACAACTAGAGAAAGCCCGCATGCAACAACGAAGACCCAACGCGGCCAAAAATAAATAAATAAATTTAAAATAAAATAAAATAGGTAATCAACAAGGACCTACTGTATAGAACAGGGAACTCTATTCAATACTCTCTAATAACCTAAATGGGAAAAGAATCCGGTAAAGGAAAGATACATGTATATGTATAACTGAATCACTTTTGCTGTGCACCTGAAACTAACACAACTTTGTAAATCAACTATACTCCAATATAAAATAATTTTTTTTAAAAAATTGAGTGATTGTGTAGATTCAGAAAGGAAACAGATATCCTAAAATCTTGGAGGCAAAATTTGGTGGTGGAGATCAATGGAAGATCAGAGAGAGTTCAAGAGCAATAGGAGGAAACCCAGAACATACCGGTTAGAATATCAATGTCAGGCAAAGAAATAAATGAGTGAGGGTCTAGCGTCCAATAAGAGGCGAAGCCCAAGGTTTCTCTGAGGAAGATCTGGGGCCACCAGCTGGGTCGGCAGTTGACATGGTGTGTGAGGTGGGGTGTTGCCCTGCAGCTAACCAGGTGGGAGATAACCCACTTCTGCAGGAACCGCTGCGGTTTCTAGAAAACTTCTCTTGAGGATGAGGGTAACTTTGGTTGAATGAGTAAGAAAAGAATATGTAAAAGCAGAGAACATCTGTTTGAGGCTTAAAACATTCTATCATGAAATATAATGGGTCTATAATTTCATAAGGACAGGGACCTGTCTCATGGCTGTAGTAGGCACACAGGAATTACATTTGCAAGAGTCAGTCATACAGAGTGAAGTCAGTCAGAAAGAGGAAAACAAACACCGTATGCTAACACATATATATGGAATCTAAAAAAAAATAAAATGGTTCTGAAGAACCTGGGGGCAGGACAGGAATAAAGAAGCAGATGTAGAGAGTGGACTTGAGGACACGGGGAGGGGGAAGGGTAAGCTGGGACGATGTGAGAGAGCGGCATGGACATATATACACTACCAAATGTCAAATAGATAGCTAGTGGGAAGCAGCCGCATAGCACAGGGAGATCAGCTCGGTGCTTTGTGACCACCTAGAGGGGTGGGATAGGAAGGGTGGGAGGGAGATGCAAGAGGGAGGAGATATGGGGATATATGTATACGTATAGCTGATTCACTTTGTTGTACAGCAGAAACTAACACACCATTGTAAAGCAATTATATTCCAATAAAGATGTAAAAAAAAATTAAAAAATATATAATTATTCCACCTAACTTTCTCACAGGAGCAAACATTAGTTATTCCTTTGCATATCTTCTGCATGAAATTCAGCATAGGTAGCCTGAGGAGATGCAAAGTACTGCCATTAAAGAGGAAAAACTAAAGGAAGACCCAAGGGATTTTGACTGTGTGTGTGTGTGTGTGTGTGTGTGTGTGTGTGTGTGTGTGTATATATATATAGTATTGATGTTTTATATACTGATTATATATGTGTGTATATAATATTGATATTTTATATACTGATTATATATGTGTATATATATACTATTGATATTTTGTATACTGATTGTATATGTGTATATATTATGCTGATATTTTATATACTGGTTATATATGTATATATACACTATTGATATTTTGTATACTGATTATGCATGTGTGTATATAATATTGGTATTTCATATACTGATTATATATGTGTGTATATAATCTCATATTTTATATGCTGATTATATATGTGTACATATATATCGATATTTTATATACTGATTATATATGTGTATATATAATATTGATATTTCATATACTGATTATATATGTGTGTACATATATATACTATTGATATTTTGTATACTGATGATGTGTATACATATAATATTGATATTTTATATACTGATTATATATGTGTGTATATATACTATTGCTATTTTGTATACTGATTATATATCTATATATTGGAGATAGATTAATATCAGCACTCATACATGACACTTCTTTCCATATTTCTCCTCAACTTCTGTTGGATTGTAGCAAGGGAAAGTGGGGTCCAGCAGAGCTATCCCGCTGGGGCCGCCCAAATATGGAAAATAATTAAATGTCTTTGCAGTTGATTGTCCATATTCTTGGGACGGAGGAGGTCTGTGCCCTGTTTTAGTGAACACAAAAGAAGGAACCTTTGAGAAAAAGAGAGATGTGAGTAATTGATCCTCTTAGCTTAAGTACTGATCTTTCAAAGAGTGATGACTCCAGGCATTAAATTGTGTTTGTCATTTGTTTGCTTCTGATCATTTGCTTCTCCTGCACTTTTTCTGAGTTCTTTCAAGGTCAGCAGCTCTGAGAGCTCTCCTGTTCTGACTCTTCCTAGTGCCCAGAGATGAGGGACGTCTCTGACTTACCCCAAGGAAGCTTTGGTTGCTGATCAAAAGTAATAGCACTGCTCCTCTCATGGTATATTTACTGAGAATTTGAGAGCAATCAAATGTATCATGAAGAGTAATGAGCTCTAATTTAGAGTGAATTGAACAGGCTAAATGCTCTATTTGCCTGAAACTCTATCCTTCAGAAACCGTGTTTTGTGGATCGACTTTATTGCCCTAAGACCCTATCACTCTCTAGGTTGATTGTAAGTCACAGAACTCCCTAAATATGGCATAGCAAATACTTCACTTCTTTAAGATGAAATTTAGTTAAAGGTAGTTTTCTTTTTAGGAATTGTATGCCAACTTTTAAGGCAGTAATTTTCAAATTTTATTTGAAAAGGAGAAGACAGATGAAATCCTTTATAACACTCCAGTATACCTGCCAGTTTAAAAATGAACTTTTTCCTTTCACCTCTGTCTTACCTCCTTTAGCAACCCTGAATAGCTCTGCAGAATCCAAGATGTCTGAGCAATGCAATGGTGATTTCATCGCTTTCTGGTAACAGAGCATTTAGTGTGATTTGAAACCAGCATTGATATTGTTTCATGTAGAATTTCCACTTAGAGAGTAAAAGCTAAGATCTACTCAGAACCATTCCCCCTATTTACCTTCCTGCTTGCAGGAAACAGCCTTTCATCAAAAAATAATTACTTTAATTTTTAAGTATTTGTTTGTAGCCCACATGACTATGGCTGAAACTAAAGCAATTGAGAGAAACTAGTTTAATCATTATCTTCAGAAAATCACTTTATATTTATGTTTTGTTACAATTTTATCATAAATTCCAACTCATTATGTTTTTTTCTTCTCAGAAAAATCTGTTGAACTTTGAGAAAATCCATCTTCTGAGTGAGATTATTCTGTCTGCCAAATGCTGATAGTTGGCATTTGAAGAAGAAAGTAAACAGAAAGTGAAATAGTGAGATAATTATATTCATAAAAAGTTCTATCAGTAACAATCATACCAAAGTTTGTTCTTCAATCACTTTGGGCTATAAATAGACAATCAGAAGAGGATGATGGGAAAGATGATTCCAGATTCCTATTTGAGTTACACTACTTACAAAACATAAAATTATTTCATATTCTCCCAGATACTAGTGCAATTAACCAGACAGCAGATGTTATTCTTTATGGACACTTGCTCATGTATTGGATGAGAAAGATACAATAATTGGCCTGATCCAGATGTCCATGTGAAGTAATTGAGATTCTGAGATGGTAAAATTTCTGAAGAAACATGAAAAGGGTATTAAATCAAAAAAAGTTTTTATTCATGGGAAATAAATTCAAGCAAGGGATAGTACTTAAAAATTGTATGATTTAAAAATGCACATTGAATAATTTCTGATGAGATGGGGTTAAAAATAATGCTACAACTGTACTTTGTTTTACAAGACACTTGATTAGTCTAAGATTGTAACATTATTTTGTCAGAACAGATGATTCATCAGGCACAGTTAGATTCAAAATGATAATAAATACGTTACTCTGTAGCTCCAATTTTTCAGAAATCTAGCCATCATTCATTTTCAGTCTATGAGATGTGTCATAAAAATTCCTCTGTAGTTTCTTGTTCTATCAAGTCTTTGAACTTAGGTCTAGTTATTCCCAAATAATCTAAATTACACAAGCCTGACATTCTTGTCACACAGGGCCAACCCTTTGTCAATCAAGGCTACTGTCTGGAACAAAAGAAATGGACTTGGCTAACAGAAACAGAAAGAAATGAATCATAGGCCTACAGGTAACTCAGAGAATCAACAGGGAACCTGGACAACCAGATTGGAGGACCCAGGTTCAGAAAGATGGTGAGCTATCACAAAAATTAAGGTCACACACAGAAACAACTGAAGTTGTGTGTGGACGTTGTAAGCCGTACACCACCGACCACTGCCATCTCTGGACTACAGACTGTGCCATCACTGCCCCCTTCCCTTCCTTCCTTCCTTCTTTCCTTCCTTCCTTCCTTCCTCTTCCTTCCTTCCTTCCTTCCTTCCTTCCTTCCTTCCTTCCTTCCTTCCTTCCTTCTTTCCTTCCTTTCCTTCCTTCCTTCCCTTCCTTCCTTCCTTCCTTCCTTCCTTCCTTCCTTCCTTCCTTCCTTCCTTCTTTCTTTCTTTCTCTCTTTCTCTCTTTCTTTCTTTTGTAGTAAGGCAGACTCAGAAAGCAGAGACACTGGGCATCCAAAGTACTGAAGTGTTCATTAAACACATGAATGATACCCTTTCATGTATCAAGGAGAGTCCATCTCTTAACTGCTGCTATTTCACAGAAAATAGGGTCAGTTGAGAAAGAGAGGTAGGTGAAAAAACAGTGTCTTGGTTGAGGACTATGAGGGAGATGGGGGCATGGAGAACTCGTGTGTGAAGTGACCATATTTTCCAAGCAAAAGTTTGAGGATGGGGGTGAGGAGATGGTTGTAGGAAAAAAAAAAAAAAGTGTTAAGGAAGTGAAAACAAAGAAAGTGGAAAAAAAGGAGAGATTACTGAGATTACTTCTAGACAAAGAAGTTTTTGTGAATGGCAGACTTTTAGTTGTCTTTTGAAAGATAGATAAATAGGATTTTTACATTCATAGATGGGGATAGGGGAAGACAAAGAGAATTTTTCTGTCCTAAATTTGCTTCCTAATGACTGGACTCCGTTCTTATAATCTCCTGAGTGGCCATCAGTGGTTCACATCTGGTTGAGCCTTATCTTTATCAAACAGTGTAGAGAGGAGAAGCCACTTCAGACTCTAGTCTTGTAAATAAGTTTAAGGTTTATAAAAACATTACTTGCATGGATCCAATTATAAGTCAGCTGCTGTTAACTACAGGATGTGAGCTCTGTCAAAGTTAGATAATCTGGAACTTTTGCTTTCATATAAAAGGCAATTAGATATCCCACTTTGATCCTGTAATAAACCCGGTCTAAAAATTTATCCTAAGAACATAATTATACACTTTCTATAAGGATGTTCATTGTTTATAACAGAAAAAAAAATATGAGGAGAAATTGCTGAATGGCCACAATCAGGGGATGGATTAAGTGAATTGTGGTATAGTACTATAATGGAATTCATGTGAGTAAGTGGAAATAATGCTGAAGAAACGTGAAGATGTAAAAAACGTTTAAGATGTACTGTGTGTGTAAATTCTTAGTATGTCTTGGGATTCATTCTGATTGCACGTATCTACTCCTGATCCCTTAGTATCTTGACAAGGAAAACATGCAAATTGGCTTGTTCTTCATCACTTGCTCCTCCAGTTGGAGAAAGGACAGAGTCAACTTCCTCAAACCATATGGGTGACCGTGGAGGAAGAGGTGGTCTGTCCAAAGACAGGTCCTGTTACCTAGAAGGATGGACAATGGATGCCAGTGACAACCAACACGTGTCCCCTGCTGCTCTGTCCCCTCCACATGCACCGCCACCGTCCAGGCTTCTGCATCCTTCCCCAGGACACTGCACGTAACTCCTGTGCTCATCTACTGCCCTGCAGAGATTATTCTTCCTCTTCTTCCTCCAATATTCTCTGTCCAGGTGAGATCACTGATTTTATAAAAGCAGGTATAATCTTTTTAAAATTTTTTTCAAATTTGTATTGAAATATAGTTGATTTACAATGTTGTGTTAGTTTCAAGTGTATAGCAAAGCGATTCAGTTAAATATATATATAACTTTTTCATATTCTTTTCTATCATAGGTCGTTACAAGACATTGAATATAGTCCCCTGTGCTATACAGTAGGACCTTGCAGGTTATCTATTTTATATATAGTAGTGTGTATCTGTCAATCCAAAGTCTTAATTTATCCCTCCCCCTACCTTTCCCCTTTGGTAACCATAAATTTGTTTTCTATGTCTGTGAGTCTATTTCTTTTTTGTAAATAAGTTCATTTGTATCATTTTTTTTAGATTCCACATATAAGTGATATCATATGATATTTGTCTTTCTCTGTATGATGTACTTTGCTTAGTATGATAATCTCTAGGTCCATCCATGTTGCCACAAATGGTATTATTTCATTCTTTTTTTATGGTTGAGTAGGTTTTCCATTGTATATATACACCACTTCTTCTTTATCCATTCATCTGTCAGTGGACATTCAGGTTGCTTCCATATCTTGGCTATTGTGAATAGTGATGTTATGAATATTGTAGTACATGTGTCTTTTCAAATTAGAGTTTTTCAAACAGGTATGATCTTGTCACTCTCCTTTAAAACATCTTAATGGACACTTGTGGCACAAATATTCAAATTCCTAAGCATGGCCTTCGGGCTATTTCAGTGGCCCTTTGAGGCTCCATTTCTAATTACAGTCCAAACTAAACTGCTTGGTTTTCTCAGAAATGGGATTCATTTTGTACACTTCCATGGCTTAACTTAAGTTATTCTCTTAGCTGGGATAGCATTTGTACTGTAGACTTTTTCCTGGTCCTCATCTCTACAAGTCCATCCCTTCCTCTGACAGATATAATTGCTTTTGGACCTGTATTTCTGTGGCACATTGCAAACATCCCTGTTAAGGTAATAATCAAGTAGATATGTGGGAATTTATGTTTATCTTTCAGTCTCTCTTAGTTGCCAAGGTTAAGTCTTTCCAACTTGGTAAACCAAGATGCCCAAGAAAGTGCTTTGCATAAAACACAAGCTCAGTAAACATTTACTAATTTCAACTTTTGTACACTTAGCAACAGAAATATTTCAGAGCTGTTCATATTATTTGTGTTAATCCACTCAGCTTTGATCATACAACATAGAGTAAGAAGTTACAAACTTTTCCAGTGTCAGTGACATATAAAAGTGTCATAGTTATTTGTCGGTCAAAATTACTGGGAAAAGAATTTGTACAATGAGCATGCTCTACAATCTTCATAGAGTATTTTATTCTAAGCAAACATATTTATTAGGCATCTAAGCACAATGTACGATGCTAGACCCAGAGGTCGTTGGTGTTTTATATAAACACAACAATAGTGAGGTTCTCTTCTCTCGAAAATTGAGGGCTATGAATAGCCATCCATGATGAAAGACCAAGTAGAAAACATGTCTGAGACTGTGATACGCTGATTTCTCTGTGGACAGACGCTACAATTCCAAGTTGCAATGCACTCCATTAATTAAACAAGTCTGCCTGCCCATAATTTAATTTGCTGAACGAATTCACAAGAGGGATGGGAAACTGGGTTCCCTTGCTTCCCATAAATGTAATTGACATAATGAGCAGCTTTCTCTTTTGAGTCACAATGCCTTACAGTAATACCTGACTCATGTGATACCAGGCTCTCTTGGAGTTGCATAGAGAAATAATTTTCTAAGTGCAATTCAACTCAATGCAGATGGGTATCAAATAGCATCAGAGACTTCAGAAATAAAGGAAATGAAAATGACTTCAATGAACCTGGTGGGTGGAAATGGTAAGACCTGAGTCAAATAAGAATTCACATGAACACATCCTACACATTTCCTTCTTGCTCTAGGTATTTTCAACCTTGCAAAATTTGAAATGGAAGGGAAAAAAATCTTAGACTGAAATGTGAAATATATTACATTTTATTTTTATTAGCAGTTTACAAAGTACTTTTATATGCATTAGCTTGAAGTTTTATGCATCAAGTGTATGAGTGAGACTTTTTAAAAAAAATTTTTATTGAAATATAGTTGGTTTACAATGTTGTGTTAATTTCTGCTGTACAGCAAAGCGATTCAGTTATACATGTATATTCTTTTTCATAGTCTTTTCCATTGTGGTTTATCTGAGTGAGACATTTTTTATCGTTCTCATCATCATCCCCTTTTACAAATGATAAAACAGCAGATTAAAAGGATTTAGTAATTTGACCTGAATGCTATGCTTTTTCTACTATATAATTTTAAGATTGGTTCAGTAATTATCATTGAATCAAGATCATACTGGATGCTCAGTAATTATCTACCCAGTGAATGGATACAATAAATTAAACAATAACATATCATGTCACTTATTTTTGCAAAACTTTTAATTTATTCCTAATGCTGACCACTAAGAAATCAAATATCCTTATCATAAATTTCAGTCTCATCTGAGATTACAGCCACAACTCTTGATTTTTTTCTTAATTTAAAAATGGTATTTTTAGACTTCTAAGACAAAATAACCAATAAAAGAGGAAATGCAAATCTTTTATTTTCTGAATGTACTTTATACCTCTCACTCTATCAATGTTTAATTTCATCCTTTTGTTTCTCTCATTCTTCCCAGTGGCCATTTTTTTCAAGTTAATTATTTGTAGCCTTTTCAGCTTTCAAATTCAATCCCTTTCTTCCCTTCCTGGACTACATTGTTCACAATCACAAAGAAAAATAACCAAACAGCTAATAAATGCCATTTTTTACATGTTATATAAAGTATTTGTAAAACAATACACAATGTTCAAGTATCCTTAGAATTGGCCATTTAAGACTTTAATATCTGGCACTGAGAAAAATAGTACTTTGAAAGCTTTCATTTTATACCTATGCTATAGAAATTTCATCACTTACTGATAGGTTGTGAACATTTACAAGTGAATGAAACAAATTAAATGACAAACTCCTACCAATGTTTGAAACATAATATTTTAGTGGCCACTTTATTTATCAAATAAAAATAGAATACCCAAGCAACTACTCAATTAACTCAGTTTTATGATTGTTTGAACCAACTTGGTTAAAAGTTCCATTATATGTAGAAAGATATGTTTTATATTTTTCATTAATTCAACCCACATCTGAAACCTGTAAGGTCTAGTACCAGGGTCTCTGAGTATCAGAGAGACTCTATGTTTATATATACATTATCTGGACCTATATCTGTTACATCCTTCTTTCCAAGAAGGTTGTTTGGAAATGTTAACCTGGGTGTTTATACTTACAATATTTTTTTGGCCTCTCCTCTGCTCCTCCAACCCATTTTAGCTAATACTTTATGCCTTATAAGACAACTAGCTCAGGGGAGGAATGATACAGCAAGAAAAAGAGTTAATGTCAAGCACCATGTAAAAGAAAGTTTTGAAAGCATGGTCTGTTGATAGGAAAGGACTCCCAGCATAATGTGTATGCAATTGGATACAGATGGAAAAAAAAGATCCAATGAATAGGAGTCAGTTTCCCTTCTCTGGGCTGGGGAGCTGAGGGGAGGCTGTGATGATGTCTTTGAGTTTTTGAGTTGAGGTCTCCTCCTCTTCCTGACCCCCTTTCCCCCATCACCAGGAATTGTGTCAAGGGGAGGGATATCAAAACTTAGGCAATATGCTTGCCAATGACCGTGTGGGCCATAGGTCAGACAGCTTATGAGATCAAAATAATCTTAGTGGGTGCTCACTAAGGATCAGACAGGACCACGCAATTTATGAGGATGCCAGTGTGGACCAGTCAACAAAGATCAGACATTCACACCCTTATACTGTTATTATTTAAAAAAAAAAGAAAGAAAGAGAAACAAAAGCAAAAACAGACAAACAAAAACCCCAAAACAAAAATCTCTAGAATTGCAGATCATTCCCTTGGAGGAAATGGGATTAGATTTAGACAGTCCCTAATTAACTACATAAAATTTCTTCCATAAGGGAAATAAGCTCAAAATAAAGGTGAGTTTGAAAAGATGAGCTTATGGAAATTTGCATAGCCCAATTTTTGTTCTGAAAATAGTATACCTGTTCTAGATAGATCCATTCTAAACGGTCATGTAAGGTAGCACATAATCGTGTTCCTTAAGGATAGATGTCAAAGTTTAATAACAGTTCAAGAAAAAAGCACAAGTAAAAGAAGTAAGTAAAAGTAAAGACTTACTTTAAGAGTAAACTTTGGGGCAAAATTTTAATGGAGTTTGTGTGTTGTATTAAAATGATTGGATTTTTATGCCATTTGAATAATGAGAAGCTACTGTAGGTTGTTGAATATAGGAATGACACTATTAGACCTATGATTTAGGTTAATTTTGCACACAAAAAAATGTGAACTATGGATGTGAGTGAGATTTAGACATTGGAATGTGAATTGAGAGGTTGTACCCCTTGTCCATGCAGGAGATAATAAAGCAGTAAAAGTAAAATATGAGGAACAGCAAAGATGGAATTAACAGCATTGCGTTTGACTGGTGATTAATTACGGGGAAAGAAAGTTGTCAAAAACAACTCAGATTTCAAAAGCTAAGGTACATGTGTTGGGTTAATAAAGGAGAGATGGTTAAGAGCATGCGTGATATTGAACATTTTTAGTTTTAGGTCATGGAAGGACATCTAAGATGGCGGGTCAGAAACGGATCAATAGGGGAAACAGTTGAAGATAAAGAATGAGATAGGATTGCTGAATGCAAGAATGTAGGAAAAGAAATTTACCTATGGGTAGGGAGAAAGAAGAGAGAGAAGAAAAAGCAGAGATGGGAAAAAGAGGTGGGGGGTCAGCAGAATGTGAAGATGCCAAGAAATCCTAGCAAATCGTCCCTCATGATTGTTAAGAAGTAATGTGACTCACAATAACACTGTTGGTTCTTAGACGTATATGGGTAATATAGAAGCTTGCAAATGTTGTAAGAGCAATTAACAGTGATGGCAATGACATTGAATTATGCATATTTCTCCTCCTGGATTTTCCAAGAAGACTAATTTTTTTTTTTTGCTTGTTTTTCATATGTGTATTTTAATTACAATCTCTATGCATAGTGTTTCATCCTAAAATTTTTATTTTCCAAATGGTTTTCCATTTTAAAGAGACTAAATAAAGATTCTGACTGAGCTGTACTTGTGGGAATTCCTAGATCTTTTTATAGGAAGTAATTTTAGTCAAAAGGAGTTGAGAATCCGATTTCCAGTTGTAGAGAATAACAGACATGCGAATTCAGCACAAGGCTGTACAGCACCCTCATGTTGATGAAGACAGAAAATTTTGAGTCATCTGGATATTAACCCTTAAACATCTGGATATTTTTAAATGTTGAGACAGGAAAAAAAAACCTGTGTGTTAACCAAATTTTTATTTAATTTAGTGAACTTTAGAGGGTAAAGACATACTCAGTATGACAGAGACCACTCTTTGCTCATTCAAACCCAAGTTTCTTTCTGCTACTGGATACACAGCAAGTCTTTCTGCTTCAGGGTCCCTTGTAGTTAGTTGTGGCCGAGGGATTGAGTTGCAGCCAAAGGACTGTCAGCAAAAGCAATGTGTGACATCAAGCCTGACCTCCTAAACCTAAATACCTTCCAGTCTTATCACTCATGTTCTTCCTTCATTAGCTATTTGGATAGAACAACCACTGGCATCTTAGAAGTTAAAGATGGATGATCCATAGTGGTAAGTTATCTAGATCTAAAATACATTTTAAAAGCACCCCCCGCCCCCAAATTAGTTTTGATTCCAAGTTATTGAGGCCTGAGACTTTAAAGAATAACACAACTCAAGAAGGATAAAAGAGGTCTCAGCAAACATGCAACACAAACTCAGGTGTCAATGCATCAGTGATGAATGTGTGGCCTTCAAAATGGGAGAAAGGAATCATCAACAAGAAGATGAGAAGAATGGTACTCTTAATAGAAATGAGAAAGCAAGTTGGATTGGGTGCAATCTTCAAAAGCCCTGAGTAAGAAGTGATAATGAGATACCTGAAGAGAAGTGCCTTCAGGCAACAGAGTCAGAGTTTAAGACTAGATATTGGAATCTGGGAATAACCAGCAAATAATCATAATGTTCTCTCTTGCTCTTAGTACATTAAAAAGAAAAAAGATGCACAGTGCTTTAATTCTGTATGTATAATGTACATTTTATAGCAAAATAAAATGTACATTTTTCTAAAAATAGATTCTTACATGTCTCCTTAATTCTACATTAAAAACAATTCAGTCTTGACTAGTGCTTTTTAATAGAAAAACATTTATAATATAAAAATGTACACTGGAGAGTAGAATCATTAAATGTGTGTAATAAGTTTAGTTTATTAAAAACATTTTTATTGTCTCCCTTAAAAGCAATGTCTCCACTACCTACACAGAGTAAGTTTTAGTAAACTAGACTAATATAGCAAGATTAACCTTCTACATTGTACTGATATGTCTCAAACCTCGTGGTTTATGGAGACGATCATGTTTTTTCTCCTAAATGAGCTAACATAATTTGTGTTGCTTAAATTATCTCTGTGTAACTAGAAGATAACATTTCAATCCACACCTAACTGGTGAAGCTTAAATTATTATGTATACTGCTTAGGGACTCAAATTTTGGCTTTAAAAGTTGATAACAAAAGAATTGAGGCAGCAAAAATACAGGGAAGTGTCGGATAGGAAAAAAAAATTCAAAACATATATTTGAAGGAAAGAGTCTGTGAAAGTAAATTGTCTAATGTGATGGTAGTTTCATGCCTCCTTATTGTAACACTAGCACCATACTAAAGAGGGGAAAAGAAAATATATCACATTTAAAATGCTCTCTTGAAATTTTTAAAAGTTAAAAATGATGACTGAATGGGAGTTCACGTTTCCTATTCATGGTTTAGGCGGAATGGGATAAAATGCCATTCTTTCTTTCCACTGTAAAATTTTAAAAATATCTTTTCCATTTTAAAATAAACTTTATGTTTTAAATTTACAGAGAGATTGAAAAGATAGGACAGCATTCCCATATGTCCCACACCCAGTTTCTCCTGTTATTAACATGTTCTATTAATCTAATACATTTATTACAATTAATGAATAAATACTGCCACATCACTTGAAACTAAAGCCCATATTTTGTTCTGATGTCCTTAGTTTTTACTTAATGTCCTTTTTCTATTCTGGGATCCTGTCTGGGATACCACATTGCCTTTACTCAACACATCTCCTTAGACTTCTCTTGACTGTGGCAGTCTCTCAGATTTTCTCTTTTTTTAATGTCAACTGTTTTGATGAGTACTAGTCATACATTTTGTAGAATGTTAAGATTGGTCTGATTATTTTTTCATAACCAGACTGGGGTTCTGTGTTTTAGGGTGGGAGAGGACAGAGCTAGTGTGCGATTTTTATCACATTGTAACAAGAGGACCTATTAACGTGACGTACCACTTGCCACGGTTGGTGTTGACCTTGATCACCTGGATGAGATTGTGTTTGTCAGGTTTCTTGACTGTAAAGTTACTCTTTTATAACCCCTTTCCGTTGTGTACACTCTGCAAGGAAGCCATTATGCGCAACCCATACAGAGGAGTGGGAGCTCTGCCCCACCTTGAGGGATGTCTACACACAATCTTTGGAATTATTCTGCACTGGCAATTTGTCTCTCCTTCCTCATGTATTGACCTTTTCAATCATTTATTTATACCAGTGTGGACTCCTAGATGTTGATTTTATTTTATTTTTCCTTGTTGGTTACTTATTTTAAGTATAGCAGTGTGCACATGCACATGTCAACCCCAAACTCCCTAACTATCCCTCCCCCGACCCTCCCCACTCCCACCCCCCCACCCCAGCCCCAGTAACCATAATTTCATTCTCTAAGTCTGTGAGTCTGTTTCTGTTTTGTAAATAAGTTCGTTTGTATTATAAGGATACATGGGCCTCAGTGGTCATTGCAGCACTGTTTACAATAGCCAAGACATGGAAGCAGCCTAAATGTCCATCAACAGAGGAATGGATAAAGAAGTTGCGGTACATATATACAATGGGAATATTATTCAGCCATTAAAAAGAATGAAATAATGCTTTTTGCAGCAACATGGATGGACCTAGATATTTATTTTATACCTTGAGTTATAATCTAATACTATTCCATATTGTTGCTCAAATTATTCCAGCATTGTCCATTTGGTTCTTCCAGTTGGCTCCTATGTCTCTTTGCCATACCCCCATCAAGGTGGATTTTTTTTTTTCCATCTGAGCATTTCCCTGCCTTCTGACATTTCAACATGATCCAGGATCATTTTTTTTTCCTTTCCAAGTCCCGGAAGCAGCCATTGTTCCAAGGAGCCCTGGATGCTTTCATTAGAGAATGGAATTAGAGATCGAGATCTGGGTTCTGGGTGTGCTCACCGTACTGGGGTGTCATTGCTTCTGGTCCCTCTCAGCTGACAGAGCAAGAAAATACACGTGTGTATTAACCTGTGTATATATATACATCAACATGTATTTCTGTATTTAGCCAAGTGATCTATATTAACCTAATGTGAGTTCACATTGATGATGTCTTCAACTCGAATCAAATACCACACAGATCATTCCAGACCCCTGTCATCAATGTCAGTGTTATTATAAAATAGAAACAGAAAATATTATTTTTGAAATATCTCAAAGAAAAATGAAGATAATGCTTGAGCCAAAAACTACTCCAAGTACATATTTAATTGGCATTGGTACATTGATTCACATATAGGCTAATATATTTGCAATTGTGTATGGAACTCTGTACACCAGCAAGCAACGTGGATGTCTTCATGGTGTGATATGAAGTTTACCACTACCCTGGCTATTTATAATTTTTGAAATCTCATTGTTTGAGAGAAAGCTATGTTGGTTTTAAGCATTCTTAGTCTTTATGAGCTCTCTGTCAAAATGAAAACAGACCTAAGAGGTCTGCTAAGAGGAATAGCAGACATTCTATTATGGTTATATAAGCATGTAGCATTCAGCATTATCATGTTCTACATCCAGGCACAGTTAGTTAATAGTTGGGCAATGGATTAGGAATACTGAAAAACTGATTTAATTTGGAGTGTGGGAAGGGTAAGGATATAGATAAAGGATAAGGCCTTGTAATCTCACCCAGTTTCAGACTTTAAGGCCCAGAAGGCAGCATGAAGCCACTAGGAAGACCTTCGGGGGCTACACAAACTTGGGCAAAGGGAAGAAGTCTCAGTAAGGGTCTTTGCAGCCTAAATGTCCTAATTTCTACCAGTATTGGTGGAAAGGATAAGTAGTTTAAAATCAGTCAGTATAGTAAATTTACCTTACATTAGTTAAACACTCAATGCTTGAAAACATGGTTACTAAATTTTAAAAAATATAGCAAAGTTTTATGATAAAATTATTACCCACAATTATTTATCAGTCTTTACAACCAAGAAAAGATATAAAGATTTGGGCTACATAAATCAAAGAAACATGAGTTAATATTTAAACAGTTCCCGTCTTATGAAAAACATAGACATTAAGGCCCAAACAGGTTCACGATGTTCAAGGCGGGAGGGGGGACTGCCTGTCCTCTCACCCCCACCAGTGGGACATGGGAGTCCCCTCCCCATGCAGGCAGAAGGAGAGAGAAAAGTTAAAAAAAAGAAAAAAAAGCTAAGTAAAACGAATGTTCCTCTCTTTGATAACGACCCATGGAAACTTTAGGGGTAGTTAGAAGTCAATTAAAGTTGGCTACAGGAGGGGAAATCTGGAGTCCAGCTTAGTGATCTATCTGTGAATTTATAAAAGAATCAATTCAGGCCAATTGGTCTCCATCCACTATTTCCAAATATGTATAATTTCCCCGTTGCCCCTGCCCTCCCCAGCTCACCTGTATCCTCTGGATGTCTCTCTTCTTCCTGAACTACTTCCATATATTCTGATAGACATTTTCACATCATTGCCTCTATAAACAGAATGGAAGACAGGAAGTAAACAACAACAACCAAAAAAACCCTGATTACTTTCTAAATTTCCTATTCTTGTCTTATCTATACGACATGAAGGAAAACACCGAACTTTTTTCTGGAGTATCAGCTTTGTTTCCCAGGTGTGATCAGACCAAAAGTATAACTGAGTTGCAGAAGGCTGGCAGAAAGCAGAGAATTGGGAATACAGCTTCTGGAAGGTGACACAAGGCTGGAATTGCCAGTTCACGGAGGCCAGACTTTGAGGCTGGAGAAGCAAACTACAGAAAGGATCACAGAGCAGTTGTGTTTATACGTGTGGTCCGCAGACAGCCTGCATCACTGCCACTTGCAGTGTTTATGAAAATACAGGTTCCAGAGACACGTCCTGACTCACTGAATCAAAATTGCTGATTTTTATTTTCTTCTACATTCACCCAGACAACTCTTTCACACACAGAATTCATAATTTCCTTTTCAGAGTAGCCTGGTAGGACAGAAAGACAGTGAGAAGGGATTTTAGTGATAGTTTTTTGATGTAATACCCCTGAGAAGTTTCGATTCCAGAGGACTCTTTTACTCAGGGCCTGAAAATCCTGGTGCATAGGACTGCTTTTGTGAAGGCCACTGTCTTTGTTTACAATCCCCAGCCCCAGGAAGGCAGACACGAACAAAAGTCCTCCTTATTTGATCACCGGGTGTCCTTTGATCTCAGCGTGTTTGCTTCACCAGTGTCTTGCCATCCTCGGATGGGCAGTCTGCGTTAGCCCCACAGAGTCTGCGGAATTCTGCCTTCCACCAACTTGCAAGGTCACGCTGAGAGCTGAGAGCACCTACTTTCACAACCTCTGTTTTTCATCCATACCATTCGTTCATTTCCAGGAGAATTTTTCTTTCTCTTCCTCATCGATCTATTGGCATAAAAGCGTGCTTTATTCTATAACAATTGCCCTAGGCATTGTGCTCACCTTCACACACTAATGCTTAGCTATTTACACTTTGCATTACTAACACGGCTATTGTTAATTCACTGTTTCAGGTTTTCATTAGAATAACTGACATCATTGTCTGCAGGCCATCTCATGTTCACACCAGGCAGTTCACCAGTTCATTGGATCAAGGTACACTGACAAAATGATTAAGCAAGTTTCCTAAATTATCTTTGTCTACACTGATTAGGAAAGAGCGGATCCTGTATGACAGAAGTAGAACTAAGCACAGAGAGACGATTCCTTGAGGATTGGCCGTCACAGGTCATGACTAATTCGCTCAGAGTAACAAAAGGTTCCATCATAACCGTGTCCCTTGCTGACTACACAACTGGGTATAAAAAGTCAGATGAAACAAACACTCTGGATACATCTCATTCTGCTGTGCAAAATAATGATACTGTTAAGAGAATGACTCATCAGAGAGGATGTCTTAGTAGAAGGAGAGCTTCCATTTACTGAACGCTCACCATGAGCTACGGCATATGTGTTGCAAAATAAACAACCCTACCAGGGAAACAAGAGAAGTTGAAAAACTCTCCAAAGCCACAGAGCTGATCATCAGACGAAAACCTGTTTTAAACAAGACCCGAATCTCAGCCAAGCCCACCTTCTTTCCGTGATGCCACAAACCACTCCAAAGGCAGCTGCATTACTGCTTGAGTCTGGAAAGGTATTCTCAATTTTTCTGTTTCCTTAAGCAGATTTCTGTCATCTCCAGGTTCAGAATAATTATACTACTGATTCAAGGAATGTATCTCAAAGAAACTGCAAAACGTTCCCAGGACTTTAGATGGTACCATTTATTTGGGGCCATAATTGCTTCTTTCCAAATTAAAGCTTTTTCTCACCTGTGTCTCTACATCCCAGATCTTTTTGCCCTCTTCCCCCTCTTGAGTGTTTCCATTTTAAGAACATCAGAAAGGTAGCCGCCATAACACCATTAATTAATTACTGTTAATAAAATGGGGAGATGACCTGTGTTTTAGGACAGGGACAGCAGGCAGATGTGGTGTTTTTCAGGCAGTGGGAACAGGCTTGAAAGAACCCTTCCTATTGGCATGAGTCCGACCTTTCCCAGGAAGAAGAGGTTTCTACTTAATCCACCCAGCGATCTGCTCAGTCACTCCATATAAACAATAAAACCACCTTAACTTTCTGTTTACAAGCAAGAGACACCTGTGGTCCCTGGTTGCCCAGCTCTGACTGTCAGTTATGTTAATCCACAGAGCTTAAGACAGGAAGGGAAGGGGGGAGTCGGGAGCCAGGAATTTTGCAAACTGACTTCACATGAAAAGAACAAGTTTCATAAGCAGAGGTGGGGGGACGGGAGGGCATTCTTGTCCCAGAGTCTTCTGGTCTTTTGGGTTCAATTTCAGTAAATAGAAGCATTACCTTCTCAGTAAATAGAAGCATTCCTGTTTCACGTCCTCTGTCTACTCTTTTCCAGTCCGTTTCTTGGCCCCATAACATTGCAGTCTTTTAGAAGCTGGATGCAAAACTTGGTCCTGAACTTTGATTAAAGGAACACCCAAGCCCACTAAGTTTTGTGCTCTTCTGGTATCAAAAGACTCAGTTTTTGTGCACAGTTCTGTCTCTGGAGAAGATATTCCGAATCTGACTGAGGCCAGTGAAACTCTGGGATCTCCTCAAAAGAGGGCTGCCGAACTGTCAACGTTGTTGTGGATTTTACCAGAACTCTCTTTCTGAGGGAATCCTGGTGTGTTCCTAACCAGAGGCTTGCTTCTTACATGTGAGCAACAACTTCTCTGTACCAAATTCTAGAACTCCCCAGAGACGTGTGTGTGTGTGTGTGTGTGTGTGTGTGTGTGTGTGTGTGATTGTAGAAAGTACGCCTAATTAAGCGACAGGTGCACCAGATCTACTAACCAGCCATGTCACTCACCTAGTGCAAGTTAACTCTTCTGAATCCTAACCATTTTTGAAAAATGAGAAAACTATGCTAGTGGTATCTACCTCACAGGAAGGCTGTGCTTTCGGCATTGGTGATTCACATGAGGTGACAGACCCAAGAATGATTCATTTTTACACAAGAATAAATCATACCCACCTAGGCACTATACGTGTGTGTGTGTGTGTGTGTTTCAATCAGTCATTAATTAAGCAGATATTAACTAATTATTTATATGTAATAGGCACTATAATAACCACTGGCCTTTGCCATTAAGGACTTTATGTCTTGGACAAAAATAGTAGGACAGGAGAAGAGAATTCCTATTTACTCAGAATTTGCCAGATTTCAAGAGCTTTGTATAAGGTATATCACTTAATCTTCTTTACCCCCATCACCAACCTCATGTTGGCCTGATTTATTGAGCACTTACTGTGTCCCAGGTGCTAAACCAAACACTTCCTGTTGGCTTATTCAACCCTGGCAATTGTGAGAGATGCATCTTAGTATCCTTCTCACAGATTAGGAAACACAGACTTCTCTAAAAGGTGATTCGCTTGCCCATAGGTTGTAATGGCAGATTATAACTCAGGTTGGTCCAGTTCTACAACCCATGCTCTCTACCACAGCCAAAACAGGATCACTTAATTTACAGATGATTAATCTGAGACCATGGAGAGTAAGTAACAGTCTAAGGTCCTGTAACATGAAGCAGGACCAAGAGCTGAACTCGATTTCATTTTCTTGCAAAGTCCTGCTCTTTCCACCATGTTCAGCACCCAGGGGTCAAGACCCCAAGCCAGACCGAGCTGCAGAATGATAGAATTTCATTGAAAGAGGAATTATTTTAAACAGTTAAGCCTCAGAAAATGATTCCCTTTGAACCAGTTTCTTTTTAAAGGCTGTGAGAAATCTTATTTATAGTGTTTAACTTCACTTCTCATTTTATTAGCATCACTGAGGTGGTATTTTTCCTTTTCTGTTATAACCTGCTGATTTCGTAGGCCGGATTATTTTATGATGCATCCTTTAATTTTTTCTATTACTTCACACTGGGTATTTTAATAGGCTTTTAGGGAATTTCCCTTTCTTTCTCAGAAAAAAAAATATTTCTTTCTTGGGAAGATTTCCTTTGGTGCATTTCCAGCTGAGGAAGAGTCTCCCAAGCTATATCAAAGGTTGTTAGCTCTCTGTTCTCTCCTACAGGTCTATGAGTATGAGCTTTTAATATTTATTTCTAAGGGCTGTTTTCTCTGTTTATATCCTGCTGTTGAAATGAGCAGTTCAATAAACTTCTTAATGAAGGTGGTGGAAGCATTTCCTTTTTGCTTTCATTTCTATTGCTTCGGAGATAACAGTGTGGTAAACTGTTTCTGTGCTTTGAAAACTTTCTGTGAACTTGAGATGCCCTAATAAATAATTCCGAAATCGTTAATTGGCATAAAGAATCACTGAGCTTAGAATTATATTGTTTTTAGCAAACAACCACGCTTTCAAGCTTATATTATCTCTAAAATTAATTCTTCTGCAATTCCATCTCCAGAAGGTGTTTGTGATAAAGGCTACAACTGGCATGAAGGTTCATTATGTATTGTATTCCAATGTAACACAGAGCTCTGACCCTGTGACACTAAATCAGTACTTCAGCAAAAGAAAATTGTCAGAGGGAGACAGGAAGATTTTCTAGAGTCCTGTTACACTATTAGTTTGACTCCTGAATATTTATTATTCTGTATTAGATTCTCTGGTGAATCTCAAATTGGTTAAAGTATGTTTCAGAATGTAGGCTCTGAAAGTTGAAACCGTATCTTGTCTAGTGAGCTATACCAACTAATAGATGTTTACTGCATGTGTAGTGTTCCCACTGAGTAAACTAGTCCTTGGAAATAAATTGCCCACACTTAGAAGACACATTTTTCTTTTTCAAGAAAAAAGAATAAAGTAACCTTCTTTGGTCAATGATACCTTTCTGCCTTAAAAATAGACAATTCACCTCCTCAAAGGTAGGTAATTTCCCAGCAGGTATGAATTATTACCTGGGAAAGGTCAGGCCAGGCTGTATCATCTACCTGCCCATCTATCTAGGTATTGTAAGCTATCTATCTATCTATCTATCTATCTATCTATCTATCTATCTATCTATCATCACTGACTTGAAGGAAGGGGTTCATTCAATTAAGCTGTTATTGCTGTATCAACATTTGAGCACATACAGCATACGATGACTGCACCCCAAATTATAAAAGATCCAATATATATATACATATATATGTGTACATATATATATGTATACATACATATATACATATATGAATAAAATATATGGTCTTTTCTCTCTAATTGCTTATGATCTACTCAAAATTCAAACATATATCCAACATGCATTATAAGAGAATAGCACTAAAACAGCTTCTAAGAAAATGAAAGAGGATATGTTTTAGAACAGACAAGATGAAAATGCAGGCACTGAGATCATACAGACTAACCTTCACAGCCTTCACAGGCAGAGCGGATGTGTGTAGCTGGAATAAACTTCCGAGTGCCAGACCTAGATGTGCTATCCAAGCAGCACTTGGATGGTGAACCAGGGCCACCGCTCTGCACAGCCCTGAGAAGAACCCTTCCCGTGTCTTCTTTTTTCTTGCCAGGACTTCAGACTGGACATGAGGGGGATTGGGCTCTGGTAAGTTCTGGAATTCCCAGGCTTGACTCAGCTGGATGGGGTGGCCACATGATGATATCCTTCTTTTTTTCCTTTCTTAGTTGGCATCCCTGTTACAGAGGGTAATACCGTCGAATAGGGAACTGGTCCTTGGTCAGGGATGAGGAAGAAATTGCTGGACACTCCCGTGAAGAGATTCAGTCTCTAGTCCTAGAACATTTAGAGTCACCTGTGATTACCCTTCTCTCATCTCCCACTCCCCATTTGCCCTGGAGAGCATCTCTTTAATCCCCCTACTTCTCTTATTAAAGATACTCAGTCCTGGGCTCCGTGCCCCCCACACCTTGAATCCTCCTTAGGACCATCTATTCTCACTGTTGTCAGGATCATCTACCTGAGTCCAGACTCGCACAAGTATAATAATTATTCTGATTCATGGGTCCTCACTGCACAGAGATTAAGATTGCTGTTAAGAGCAGTGGCTTTTCTTCAGACTGTTTGGGCCATGTGACACTAATCGGGTTACTAAATCTTTCCATTCCTCACCTGTAAATAAGAACAATTCATTCACTCACTAACCCTTCGGAAATGACATTGAGATCCTAGCATGAGGCAGATGCTGCCCTAGACATGAGGATACATCAGTGACCTAGACAGGAAAACTCCCGCCCTCATGAAGCTTACGTTCTCATGGGCTCCAAAGAGAATGGAAACATGACCCTTATCTGCAGGATACTCAAGGGACAAACACAAAATAAGTCATTACCTGGGTAAATGAGAATGTTTAAAATGTATAAAATCTCTTCCGTCCTCAATATTTGCTACAAGAAGTTATGAATTATGCACGTAAATATGGTAAATAAAGGTGCACAAAAGAATCTAAATATACATAAACATCCCTAGTGAGAACATAGTTCACCTCATAAGAACTTGAGAGTAACTAGTTCATAAAGTTGTTCTAAGTAACAAATGATATACTCCGTGGAAAGTGCTGGGCACAGTGCTTGGCACAGAGTAAGAATTCATTAAATCTTAACCCTGAGTAGAAGCACTTCTTCAACTGGGTTCCACCCTCCCACGTCAACCCCTGCCCAGCTACTATACCTTACCCCACCCGACACAAAACCAACATCTCTGCCTTGCTGGACCAGGGGCTACCCGGTCCTGCCTCTGAGACTTAGTCCGAAATGCCTTTCCCATTCTGCTTCTTATTTTTGCATTTTCTCCCCTCTCATCAGTATGATCCTCAAAACGGGGAGGATTTTACTAGTGTTGAGAAACTCTTATAAGTAGCTTGTAAATCAGAAAATTAAAAACATTTTTATATTAGATGAAACTGAATGGTCTAGAATTAGTTTTTATTTATTTTAAAGCTTTGAAAATTCATGCTGCTGATATATACAAAGGATGAACATAGAAATGCCATTAACCAAATCTGCCAAGACCCCTGTTTTATTGGCCTCATGGAGGGCTTTACAATGTTGAACGCGGATGCCTTCATATGGGGTAAGTGTTTTCCACTGAGCCAAGCCCGCACCAGGATCTTTTGTCTTAAACCAGAAGCCTGCACTCATTTAAATTACTACATGCCTCCTGTGGTCGTGTAAGGTTGCCATCTCTGATTCCGAGAGATAAATGATAACCTTCTCTTAGCTAACATATTTGTTAAAGAGCACAGAACAATTTCTGTTTTTTAAAAATACTTATCCAACTCAAAATAGAAACCCAGAGAGTGTGGTTTGGACTCATTTAAACTGAGACTTTCTAGAAATATTAGTAGATGTATCTAAGGAGCTGTCCAGTACTCTTACTTTCCATGCCATACGAAGGCGAATCTTACCAAACTTCAGGCTTTCATCAAATTATCTGAAGGAGAAGGGAATTCTAAGGATAAAGAAAGAAATAGAACCACAGCATAATATGCTGAATTCTTACTCCCAGTGTAAATAATACCATAAACCCTAAAACCAGCCCATAACATTTTGGATAATAATGAAAAACATATCTAAGTAAAAAGGGATATTTTTTATAAACTATCCTGTTTTATAATACGCAATCTATAAAGCTAATATAACTGAGAGAATTTATTTAGCTGAGCTATTTTTGGAGCATAAGTAATAGAACTTCCTGGTGCTCCCAAATTATTTTAGACATTTTGTATCAGTTGTTGCAAAGTGTGAAAATAATCAAATTCCTGGAGGAAACTTTCTGCAACTTGAATTCAGTGACATCAGAAACTTTTAGAAAGTGAGAGCTAAGAAGTCCCAAACTGGAATTTAAGTTCATGCTCTTGAAAGGAGATTAACACCAGTTTGTGGACAGTTTTATGATAGAATTACAATGAAAGTATTTAGGAACTTTATAGCAGTTGAACACTGCTGTGACATTATATTGTATTTTACAAAAATATTAGTTCTCCATGGGCTGAAAATTTTAAAATATGAAAACAATACTTGGCACTTCTCCACAGATAGTTGGAAAGTCCTTCTCCGAGATGGTAACAATCCACTAGCCTCAGTCTGGTAAGTTGCCTAAGAGTAAGGGGTTTTTCTATCAGACGGACCTACTGGTCAGTTCTGGTGCTGTATTTACTGACCATGTGACTTGAGGATAGATATTAAACTGTCTGGGACTCAGCTGGCCCTGAGAATAAGACCTACTTTAAGTGTTCCTTCTGGAGAATAAAGTGAGATAATGTTTATGAAGAAATCAGCATATTTCCTGGGATATTTTTCCAAAAAAAAAAACCCTATTACTCCTGGAGAAAAATGCAACTTATACTCAAATTGCACCTACAGAGTATGTGAAAAACTTTTGGGGAAAAAATAACTTGGTATCTTTTCAGAGAATTGATTAGAATAATCTAACTGTTACAGTTTGTGTGTGGATATTAAATCATCTGTCAATGAATATCATACCTTCTAGCATTAAAAGCATAATTAAATCACCCCAACACAAACACTCTTCTGTGCATAAATCACATTTGTAATCTAGGGTTATTTTATTTGTTAAATGCTACTCTTTTTCTTTTTTTCTCTGCACAAAGGATTATATATGTACATATATATATTTATAAATATATATTTATATTTAAGTATAAATATGTATAAATTATATGTGTGTGTGTGTATATATATATATATATATATATATATATATATATATATATATAGGCAGCTCCCATGTATTTTTCTTGCCATTCTTGGTTGGATCAATATCCTCCATGACAATTTTTAAAGCAACTACCTTATACTGCAATAGGTAATTTTCCATGTCTGTTCTAAGTTTAGTATTTCTCACTAGAGCCGTCTACACGGATGTTTTATAGTGTCATTACCCAGTCCCCTCAGTGAGATGGATGTCTTTCCTTGAGCAATTGAAGCAAGCTTAACCATTTGTATTATGTAAGAGTCAAACCCCCAAATTCTATGTGTATATGGCCAACTATGCCTCAAGAAACAGCTTCCTGAAGCCTCTTTAGAGCCCTTCTAACTAATGGAATATCTGTCTCCTGTGATGAGAAGAAGAATAATAAACATTTGTATTTTACTTTAAACATCCAGTGTGCTTTTATATACATTGTTTTATTTACTCCTCACTACCCAGTGAAACGAGATGACCACTTCTGAACGAGTTGTACAAGATCAGCAACAAGCATAGCTTAGCTAATAGGTGTCCATATATCAGATGGAGACATCCCTGGACCAAAGAGTTGTCAAGGTGACAATTGCTGGTTATTTCTTTTATAATAGATCTCTTTCTGCTGAAAGACATGATGTACCACCAGTGCACTAAACCATATGCACTTCTCTTAATTCTCGATTGTGTTTGATTTACCGGATTTTCTTTTAATGAAACATGTATAATCATTTCCTTTGCAACATTGAGGTGCTCGGTTCCAGGAAAAATAAAGATTCATTAAACTATCAAATGCCAGTAATTGTTTTATTTAAGCCAGTAATTCCATACACATATAAATACCCAGAAAATAGATTTTAAATGATCAACAAGCCTGTTTTACTCAAGACAAGAAGATAAGCCGAGGTTAAAGACACAAAAGAGAAATATGCTTTGCTTATAAACGTTTTCTGGCTAGAAAGATAAAACTGAGAAAGAAATGAATAGGTGACGTTTTATACGAAGTTTGTCTAAAGTGGAACTGTTTTTCAGTTTATCCAAAAACTGACATTTGATGTATTTTCCCTGAGGAGATAAAAATGAGTGAGTGTCAGAGTCAAGGCTGCCCCAAGTTTCCAGACTCCAGACACAGTTTTCTTCCTATTCCTCTCCCAGGCAGCCAAGGAAGCTGGATTCATGACCTAACCCCTCATCGTGCCAGCACGTCACATGTGTAATCCAGGGCTGTCTACCTAGGACCACTGGTATGTTGAACTATAGAATCTGAAAAGCCTAAGATTGTGTTTGCCGTGATTGGGATTTAAGCCTGTCTGAATATGCCACTTTCTAGCCAAACAAACCAAACCGAAACCCAGGGAAATCTGCCAAGACAAACTTTCAAACCTCAAGTTTAAAAACACTGGAATTACCATCGTGTAGCACTCCAACGTAAATGTTGTCACATTGGGCCAGACCATCAGCTTAGGAGAGGCCAGAGCTGTGGGAGAAGTTGACGGAAAATTGTTCGATGTCATTGACTGCTTCTTGTTGACAATGGCAGAGAACTCTACTTGCCTGTCCCAATATTCCTTTTCTCCTTCCTCCTTTAACAAAACCCTGCATTTTAGCTGCACACACTGTTTCCTACCCAAAAGACTATAATTCCCAGCGGCCTCTTCCATATTATGTCCTCCTGCTTTGATTCAAATCCCATCACTTCTGGACCAAATGGATGCAGCACACTTCAACTATGTTTCCTGCCTCCTGTCTTGCTGACCTACATGCTTGCTTTCCTATCACTGAAGGTGATCCTTATAAAATCCAAATCCAATCATATTATCATATTTTCTTCTGCTTGAAATTCTTTAATGCTCTTTATGATTTAGAGTACTGTAAGCCTAACTCCTTAGCTTAGCACGCAAGATCAAATGTCTAAGCCTTGGCCATCTTTCCAGCCCCGTTCTTTGTCATTGTCCTCTAATATATCCAAATGATAACAATACTGCCTTACATGAATCTTCCTGAACAGATCAAATGCCTGTAAGCTCATTATTTCTTAGTTTTTTGTAAAAATACCTACTCATCTTTTTTGAAACCTTGAAGCATCTCTTGACACTACCCCCCTTCCTGAGCAGAAGCCAATATTCTCTGCTGGGTTCTCAAAAAGTATTCTTTTAAAAGAATATATATTTTTTAAGTGCTTTTCTTTATTTAAAATTTATTTTTGGCTGCATTGGGTTTTCGTTGCTGCGCGTGGGCTTTCTCTAGTTGCAGTGAGTGGGGGCTACTCTTTGTTGCGGTGTGCGGGCTTCTCACTGCGGTGGCTTCTCTTGTTGCAGAGCATGGGCTCTAGGCACGTGAGCTTCAGTAGTTGTGGCACACGGGCTCAGTAGTTGTGGCACGCAGGCTCAGTAGTTGTGGCTTGCGAGCTCTAGAGCGAAGGTTCAGTAATTGTGGCGCACGGGCTTAGTTGCTCCACGGCATGTGGGATCTTCCCGGACCAGGGCTCAAACCCGTGTCCTCTGCATTGGCAGGTGGATTCTTAACCACTGTGTCACCAGGGAAGCCCCTTACAACACTTTTTTTTTTTTTTTTTTTTTTTTTAAGAAGTGGTCCCTGATCAGATTCAGGGCCAGTTGCTTCTCGGAATGTTTGGTGATATTCTTTTTAAAGTTTAATTTTTATTTATTTATTTATTTATGGCTGTGTTGGGTCTTCATTTCTGTGCGAGGGCTTTCTCTAGTTGTGGCAAGTGGGGGCCACTCTTCATCGCGGTGCGCAGGCCTCTCATTATCGCGGCCTCTCTTGTTGCGGAGCACAGGCTCCAGACGCGCAGGCTCAGTAATTGTGGCTCACGGGCCTAGTTGCTCCGAGGCATGTGGGATCTTCCCAGACCAGGGCTCGAACCCATGTCCCCTGCATTGGCAGGCAGATTCTCAACCACTGCGTCACCAGGGAAGCCCCCACAACACTTTTTAAATAATAATTTTTCCCCAAAACTGTATAGTGTCTTGAAGAGAATGATGCTTTTCTTGTTCATCTTTATGCCCTCAGGCCCTCCTGAGAATCTCAAACAATGTGGGCAGTTAATATACATTGAAGTACTGAGTGGGAGCACACAGTTGGTGATTTTGGGGGGATGTTGATCATTTTTACACCACTAACATAACCCTCCTTTTATCTTCCCTCCGATATCTCTGTCCCTATGAATAGGAGATTCACTGAGGTGCCCAGACGCCAGAAAAGGCTTCCTCCAGCTTCATGCAGCAAGTTAAGATCTTGACATAAATCCCTTCTTACACAATAGAACTTGGAACTGAATCACGTAATGCTTTTAAGATTGAGACAGACTGGGGTGGAGACTTTGTGGTCAGTGTGATTTAATTTAATTAGCTTAATTGATACGCAAAATAACTCTGTGAAATGGATGGTCTTATTATTCAAATTACATCATTATTAACATAAGTTTTATGTAGTCATGGTCAGTCATTAGCCAAGATGTACAATGTACAGATTCTGAAATTCTCTGCATGGGAACAACTTATGAATTGGTGTCATTGTTATCTTTGAAAAGCAATGTTGCATCTCTTCCAACTGAATTCTCACATCTTATCAACATCCCTTGGAAATCCTTGACCTGCTCCGCAGAGGATCTGGTATTTAAGGACAAGAGAGCGAATCCAGGGAAAAGTCACATTCTGATATTACCAGGTTTTCCCAACTAGTCGCTATAATCGACCAGCAACTCTCAAAGTCATAACTAGAATTGTCCAAAACTGGGTATCATAGTCATATATTTGTTTCTCGTGTTCCCTTTCTCCATGATGTGCTGAGATTCCAAAGAGAGAGAAGCCTACCTGTACTGCACTATGAATCCACTGCCTTATCTCTCAAACACTTACATGCCTAAAGCTCATTTTCAAGGCTTAAGTGAGAAAAAATATTAGCTTTTCATCCCAGAAAATCTGAGAGTGTTCATTCTAATCACCAGCTTGATATTGGGCACAGGTAGTTATATCAAATGAGATTAGGTCGTTTGGAAAGTCATACTCCTAGCTAAAATTATCTTGCTCATTTTCTTGACACTGTATCTAAAAATTTATCATTATGTCTTTCTTCTATTGGGTTGAGGCTTTTAAAACTTCAAGAAATCCCTTTAAAACTAACTCATCACTCTTCAAGTACTAATCTATTGTCTGTTACTGATACTTTAATTGGGTGTTAGTTTATTAGATCACTTTCCAGAGTCATCACAGACCAGATCAAAGCAAAGCAGAATGTATCCAACTATCGGAGATACTTAAACCCGAGCAAAGATAACAGACCTGGGTATGGCATCATCGTGTGGTACCCATGGAAATAAAGGAATGATAACTTATTGAGTGTCTATTTTATTTCAAGCACTATCCTAAACAATTTATCAATACATCTGTTACTCATTTAATTCAGCATCCTAAGAGTAAGTGTATCACTGTGATTTTATAAATGAGATAACTTGGGCTTAAAAAGTGTAAGTATCCTGCCCATAGTCATAGAGCTAGTATAAGCATTGGTACCAGAATTCAGCTCAGCCATATTGGGGTCCCTGGGCAAGGGGTAATCAGGTGCCAGCACTAAGAACAGCCTTTACCATTTTATAAAGGGGAGGATGGTATGCCTTTTTTTTTTTTTTTTTTGATTAAACAAATACCTCTTAAGCACCTATTGTGTGACAGGTCTTTTTTTTTAGTTCCTGGGGATACAGTTGTAAACCAAATTGGAAAGACCTTATTCTTATCAAGTTTCTATAACAGTGGGGTGCATTTAATTTTATTTGTTATGCTTTCTGCTCTGTCTATAAATATTTCCAATACTGACAAAAATATACCATACTGTATACTCTCTAGTGTGCATATTGGAATATATATACATATATATATATATATATGTATATATATATATATATATATTTGCACTCCTCAAATGGTAAACAACTAAAATGTACTTGTGTTTACATTTTAAAAAACTCCTCTGTAGAAGAACTGTGAAGAGGATACACACTGGCCAGTTGAACTAAAAATTTCAACTAAACCTTTCACACCTACAGAGCATAGCATGAACACTGAATCTGCAAATGTTGAATAACGCAGCACCTGATACAAGCTGAAACCTGTTTAAGTATGTGCATTTGTAGACATCTTAGCTGAGTCACTAATGGATTTGTAAGGTATTTTTAAAGTTACTGAATAAATCTTTCATCTCACAGCTGCAAATGACCGAACGTATGTCTACGTCTGTTATGATGGTGATAAATGAATGCATCAAACTATAATTAGTTTCCAACTTACATGCATTTTTTTCTTGAACAACAGGAGCTGTGAAGATGACAGTCCCATCTCCAATTTGCACTTTCTAATTTTTACTGTATTTGGGTTATTCTAAAGACCTTTGTATATCACATTCAGGCTAAACTACTACTATATGAATGAGAAACAAATGGTTTAAGTCAACATTTCTACTGATCTGAATAACTCCTTTACATTCATTCCATCTCTTATATTCACTGGAATAAAAGGTAAAAATTGGTATAAATCTTAGGAAACCAACCTCAGAAGCTAAAAAAAAAAATGTATTTTTTTAAATTTTAGAGAACTAAAAGCATTTCCGTGTTTTAATTTTATGCTTCTCTAATTTACATTGCAAATATTAACAACCTAAAAAATCCTATAGCCTCCAAGAAGTCAGATATTTTAGCAACTGTTTCTAATACGCATAGTACATACATATCAATAAAATGAAGGATTATAATGAATACATAGAAAGCTAAAGTCCACACTCACTATCAAATAAGAACTTTTAGCCAATCCACTTACTAGGCTCAAGGTTATACTTTCATTAGTAGTGATACTCATTGCTTTGTTTGAAGTCATACTCATTTAGTTCATTATGGTTTGTCAGTTACAAGAAATCCATGATTTAAAGAAGATGTGATACATTTATATACAATGGAATACTACTCAGCCATAAAAAAGAATAAAATAATGCCATTTGCAGCAACATGGATGGACTTAGAGATTATCATAATAAGTGAAGTAAGTCAGAAAGAGAAAGATAAATACCATATGATATCATGTATATGTGGAATCTAAAATATGACACAAATGAACTTAACTACAAAACGGAAACAGACTCACAGACACAGAGAACAGACTTGTGCTTGCCGAGGAGGCGAGGGGAGTGGGGGAGGGATGGATTGGGAGTTTGGGATTAGCAGATGCAAACTATTATACATAGAATGGGTAAACAACAAGGTCCTACTGTAGAGCACAGGGAACTGTATTGAATATCCTGTGATAAACTATAATGGTAAAGAATATGAAAAAGAATGCATGTATAACTGAATCACTTTGCTGTACAGCAGAAAGTAACACAACATTGTAAATCAACTAGACTTCAAAAAAATAAATTAAAAAAAGAAATCCATGATTGAACTGTATAATTCTATGTAAATTCAGAGATCTTACATCTATTAGGGAAGATCCCATACCTGTCAATTTACATGCATTAATAACAATTTTAAACAAGGCCTAGGGTCTTAGCTAAAGTAAAAAGAAAATGAAAACACTGTTTTTAACCATAGAACTACACACAGGAACATAATTAATAAATATATAAAGACAATGAACACTGTACAAATTGAAAATATAGACAGAGCTGTTTGCTCTTGAAATTGTAGGGAACAGAGTCTCACAGAGGTTCTAGGGCTAAGGCTTGAAGTGATGAAAATGGTGCTTTGGGGAAGGCAGAGGAGAAAAGGAGGCTCAGGCGTCCTTAGGTGGCAATTAATGTGATAAAAGAGGTGAAAAAAGCCTAAAAGGAGATATTTAGTTGTAAGAGACACATATCAATTCTTCACCTACACAGTATTCTTAAAGAATAACAATGATTGTGGTTGTTTAGCTTTAGAGGGGCACTAGTCAGATTCACTTACTACTGCCTCTATTTTACTTGAGACTTCAAAACAGAGTTATCATTAAGATGTTCCACATGTGCTTTTCCAAAGCTCTTGTAGCCAAGCCAGTAAACCAATTAGATCAGCCTAAACAAATTCTTGACCTTTGGAGAATTTCCTGTACCTTACGCATGTGTAAACATTTATGGCGTTATAAAAATTGCAAGAGTAGAGCAATGCAATTCAGGCATCTGTTTGTCTAATGACGTTCTCCTAACTTTCTATTTCCACAAGTTTCATGAACATTTTCTTGGAGAAGTATCAGTAGATGAAAACAAACAAAAAAGTCCAAACAGCTGTGTGTCTACTATGTGAACAGTTAATTGTTATAAACACTGTAATTCCATTAGTTATTAGTCCTAGACATCCATTAATGTGCTGTAACTCCATGTGAGAATGCACTACAAAAGAGAAAAACCTAATTTTCTTAGAAAAAACTTCTAGTTATACAAACACACATACTTTTGTATGTACCTTTACAGGTCTTCTAAAAGAAATATTTGATTGAAAGTTGTTCTCTAGCCAAGATAAAGCAACCAACCCAGAATTTTTTTTAAAAAATCTTAAAATTAAGCATCAAAAGAATCATTAAAAAAAAAAAAACCCTTCTATTTGTTCTATGACTTGCAAAGTATCACTGCCACTGCATACATAATTTTTAGTCATGATGATGGTGACCAGGATGAATATTTCTGACTTGGCAATGACAGTGACTTGGGTGCCTAATAGAAATAGTTTAAAAGCCATACATACTATAGACAAATATGTACTATTTATTAATATGTGACATTGACTTTCAAGCATTTCCTTCATCTCCCCTCCATGACCACCCCATACCATCACCATCACCACTAGCCAGAGTCAGGTCCTAATGCATCACACCGAACATGAAACATTCTCTTGAAGCCTTGTTTTTATCCTAAAAATGTATGTGAATTTCCAATATTCTACTATAATGTGCCCATATTCAATTTTGCTATAAATGGCTTTTCCCACCTCCAAATGTTCCAGGAAGATGTAGCCTGTCGATGACATGGCTTTGAGGACACTGACAACTATGTCACATATTGACAGCTCAGCTGGAGGAGCATTTCTATAATGTCAAAATAGCAGCCCCCAATGAACTAAAGTCGGCACAAAAAGAGTAAGCCTCGAAGCTCCATCCTTCTGATTGTTACCTTGGGATCCACTTATCCTTCTGCTGGGGGATGGGAAAAATATTAGGAAGCAACTCTCAGAGTTAGGAGACTGTCACCGTTTCAGTTCACCATACGTATGGATTTCCAAGGGACACAAGAGCATAACAGTGCAATTCAAAATAAGGAACCAAGGGGATAAGAAAAGATCCAGAAAGAAGAACTAAGAGTCGGCCTACTATGTGAACAAAAAGCTTTTGATTTCTCTTCATTCCTCATTTTCAGTTCTCACTTTTTAACTCTGTAGCCATCAGTGTTCTTAGCTTTTTCTCATTAAAATGCTTCTCCTTAGGGATTACGTTGGACCCTCATTCCTCCTAGAGGTTGGATGCTGACCACGATCATTCCCCTACATCTGGAATTTTCTTCTGTTAACACAGGGAGCTTTACAATTGACCATAGATGTCGTTTTCGATAATAAGGAAATTTACACAATATAACAATAGTCCTACTTGGAACATTAAGAGATTCATTCTCCATCCTTACCACTTCTTCCACAAATCAACTTGGGGCCAATGGATAACAGCTCCTTAATGTCTGATTCTCTCCTTTGGGGTACCTCTCTTAGAAGTTACTGAATTAGATCAGGTCATTGCTTTAATAATTTTTGCCACAAGCTCTGTTGTTCATTCTATCAAGAAATCATCCTCTATTTATTTGTCACCTCGAGTCATGATGTTGAGCCACCGAGAACAATGGAAAGTTTATGTGATGCATAACAGATAATCAAAAAAATGCAAACCCAGTAAAACAAAGAATCCCATGACATCTCTGTGGGATAAGTAACTATATTTTCTGTCATTTAAGGATCAAGGAACTCAGAAGTTAATTCGATGACCCGAGGGCATCCAACGAATAAGCAGAAGAGCCAGAATTCAAATCCAGGTCTGAGTGACCCTGAGAGCAGAGTCCTTGATGCCTCCACTGTCCTGTGTCTTCCTTTCCTTTAGTGTCCGTCTCAGAGAATGTAAACTCTGCAATTTCCTTTTCTAAGATGTCTAACATTCTTTCAATTCTTCTTTCCCCAACAATTTAAGTAAATAAAAAAAAAACAAACAAACTTTTTTTTTTTAAAGGGATGGTTTATTAAGGGAAAGGAAAACCAAGAAAAGTAAAACTCCAAACTGTTTAAATATATCTCATTATTTTAAATTTATCTTTTGAAAACTATTTGGTAAGAAAAAAAAAGACTAAACACTGTTGGCTTTTGGTGATACTACTTAAAGAAATGCCCTCATGTTCACTATAAGAAGATATTGCATACTTTTTTCAGTATATTTCTCCCTTAGAACCACAGTATAACAAGTCTCTTCTGTAACATAAAGTTTAGAATTCCAAGATTATTTTTAATTATACTTTGAAAATTATAAGAAGCTTAGAGACAGCATAGGGAAAATTGATGAAAATTTGTTTGGAAAAACCACTGACAATAATAAATAAAAGGACTAGGAGTATAAAGATGTGTATATGTTGGAGGGAGTTTGAACCAAAAAGCTCTCCAAAGCAGCCAGGGAAGCAATTTGCCCTTTATCACATTGATCAAAAACTTCTGTTGTAATTAGTCAGAACTGAGGCTGATTGGCTACATACTTATTAAAACCTAGACGTCCTGTCAGGTCAAAGTTGAAACATGCTAAATGGACTTAGAAAAGAAAAAAATATACTGCTTTCATCTTTTAAAAAAAAAGGAAAACCTTTCAGATAATAGCTTTCTTTAGGGTCACATAGCAATTTCCTAAGGACCAAATTTATTTTAGGATGATACCTCATTATTTCTGTTGTTGGTTTTATCACATCACTATTATCTTCGTTATCAACTTTGCCATCCTGTTGTTCTTTCTTCAATTGTCCTTTTGTTCGGCTGACCGGGAACTTGTTCAGAATGATGCATTACAGTTAAGTATGTTCACGTATATTACCATTTGGATTATTACAATAACAATATTTACATTCTCAGTGACTTTCAGAGTTACATAGTATAAGACTAGAGAAAGTAAAACAAAGAAAAGAAGTCTTGTTTTTTGAAAAAATGATATCGAATTTTGAATATTAATTTTCTACATATATGATCATGTTCTGTGTTATTGTTTGTCTTTAAAAATCTTTCAACACCTATTCAAATATGTTTGAGTCATTTTAAATTAACCTACTTACATTTTACAGATTGAGTTTATAATTCTTTCTCCAAAAGAAAAAAGCAAATATCATGGTCTATGTTTATTAGAAAGAATTTCCTAAACTTACTGGCTCCAAGAAATTAAGAAACAAATTGCTTATACAGTAGTATATCCAAGAGCGTTTGCACAGGAAAAATAAAGACTTATATTATTTCTTGCTTATAATTTTGTAAGCCCACTCATACAAACAGACATGACCCTCCAGTGTGTCTTATTCGGGAGCACATAATGTGCGTGTGTGTATGTGTGTGTGTACACACATATATATTTGTTTTTAATTTGTTATATGTATGTCTGTTTGAGACAGTTAAATCTCAATTACTAGCTCACTGCACTAACAGACTGAAGACTTACTCATAAGGAAATGCACTACGTATATCCTCCACACATATATGTCAATAGCAGGCCGACTTGGATATGACTTATGTTACAAAGAACCTTTGGTGTGTAAATGGAATACATCACTCAACCAATTTAAGGAAAATATATACGAAACAATATGTCTTGCATGAACATCTTTGTTCTAATATTGGAAACGTGGTTAAGGTATTTGCAACATGCACCCATATCTTATTTTGTTCAATTGCCAGAACTTGAAGTGGAACAGAATTAAAGCAGTAAAGCTGAATCACAAAGCGATATGAGGTGAGAGGTGCTAAACATGATACTGTTCTCCAAAATTCATGTAAAAAGCTTACACGACAAACAGGTAATTCCAAGTTAGACTAACGTATACTTTTTTAGCTTTACCGATCCTACATTAAAACTAATCAAAATGTGGTTATTTTTTCCCTACAATTCTCTAATGGTTCACGCATAGATCTTGCTGTTTACCAAAGAACTTTGTTCATAAACAGACCAATGTGTCCAAATGTAAGATTCCAAGGTGAGCTAGAGAAAATGCCATGCAAAACTCTGAACAGCCCAGATGGTCCACCAACAGTTAACTAAGTAGCAAGCCCTGAAACAGCGATGAAGCTGCAAATCCAAATGCTGCAGTCAGTATAGGCTTCCATAAAGAGAAGACCAACACTTTTGGGAAGCAGGCATCAGGGCCCTGAGACATCATTGGCCAAACCAGACAGTAACGCACACACCTTCACGTACAAAACACACAGTCTGCAGTACAGACCAGAAGAATAATGGCAACGCTAAGAGACAGAATGACTTAGGATCTGGGTAATGAGATACGAAGTCTTCAGGGCAGATCTCTAGTCTTTGCTGGCATCTTCAATCTTGTATAACACAACTGGGACTAAACGTCATTAGCCTCTCCCATCTGTTCACGTTGTTATATAAAACAGGAGTGGGATCCACGTGTCTAGATATCCCTGTCTACACTCATTGGCCTCTGGGAACCCCCAAACCCTTTAGAGTAAACTGTGGATATGAGGAACGGTATTTGTTAATAATCACGGCAAAATTTCACAGTAACTAAGGCAAGCCATTTCTGTATGAAACTATGCACATTCCTTAAGCTCTTGGAGCCTTGAGTTCTCCATCTGTGAAATGGTGATGTTAGTGCTGTGATATAGGTAGAAATGTTGTGAGGACAAATTGAGACAATCCATGTGAAGATAGAGGCACAGTGAGATATACATTATGATTGCGGAAAAATATTAGCTGCTACAATGTTGCTGCTGCTGCTGCTGCTATGTTCTTTTTTTTAAAAAATTAATTTATTTATTTTTGGCTGTGTTGGGTCTTCGTTTCTGTGTGAGGGCTTTCTCCAGTTGCGGCGAGTGGGGGCCACTCTTCATCGCGGTGCGCGGGCCTCTCACTATCGCGGCCTCTCTTGTTGCGGAGCACAGGCTCCAGACGCGCAGGCTCAGTAGTTGTGGCTCACGGGCCTAGTTGCTCCACGGCATGTGGGATCTTCCCAGACCAGGGCTCGAACCCGTGTCCCCTGCATTGGCAGGCAGATTCTCAACCACTGCGCCACCAGGGAAGCCCTATATTCTTCAATTTCAATTTCTAATACAGTAGATCATTATTTAAGCATATAAATCCGTACCTTGCACATAGTAAGCGTTCAATAAACGTGTGCTGAAAGAATCAGTGAATATAGCAGCATAACTCTGTGGGATGGATATGGATCCCAACATGTCACAAAGAATAAAGCTTATTCTCAGAGGGCTTAAATGAGTAATCTCACCCGGCTAGTAACCAGTCTGAGTGGGTGAGCAGAGAGGTACCCACTGTATCCCACTGTTCAATCATAAGGTCAATCCGCTGTCAGTGTTGTGGGTCTTACTTGATCAACACAGCACACCTGTGAGTCAGAGGGACCAGGTGTGTTAACCTCAAGTGCAGGTGAGCTAACTGATGTCCAAAGAGGTTGAGCGTTTTGCCTAAAATCATTTTGTAGAGCTTGGGCAAATGGATTGTAAGAAATGGATTGGAAGCTGATCTTAGTGATGTGAGTGAGAACAGGCAGAGGAATTTGGTTCTGACCCCAGGATTTCCATGATCTAAGTGAAGAGCCAAACCCAAGGACACCTCTGGGCAAATAGGAATGAGAGAAGTGACACGTTATATTCCCAGACTTCGTTATGGCTGTCATTTGGCCTCTTAGCTGGTGACACAATGGACCTTGCTACAAAGAGCTCTTTATTCTTCACCACTGCCTACCACTGTGAATATTCTATTTTGCACTTAAAAAGTACACCATTGTGTACTTAAATACAGCTTCTTCTCCTTTTAGGTATATTTTACACTCCATTGGACGTGCAGCTTAAGACGTGACGGGCATTATGAATGTTGGTTTCCCAGTGAAAATCTTTTTTCGCAGTATCTTTGAGCAATAGAACACGAGTGTTCAAAACATTGTGATTTTGGGAGGGAAGTGGGAGGGAAAGAAGAAAGAGGGCTGTCTACTTGGTCACAGATTCTTCTTTACTAGAATACTTTTGAAGACACAGAATGTCTCTGGTTTTGAAAGGACATGTTGATAATAATATACTAACAGATAAAAATAATAATGTCTAGCTTGTCTTAATGCACTTAATATGCATCAGACATGCTCTACGCAATTTATTCCCTGTACAGAGATATTGGTTAGTACCTTGCCCTTGCCCTGGCGTTAAATGCAGGTGGTCTGATTCAGAGCCTGTGTTCTCATCAGTGGTTACAGCTCAGAGGCTACGCTTCACAGGTACTTAAGGATGCCAATCACTCTTTCAGGTGATGACAGGTTAGCAGATAACGTACCAGTCACGCCTTCGTGAAGCCAAACAATATCTGCTAGCAGCTTTTACAAAAGATGACTATAAGATATAGCTATAGGTGGAACACCCCTGCATTTTTTTTTCTTTTTGGTGAAACTGCCTTTGAAGACAGCCTTCCCCATGGCATTCAATATTGCATAAAAATGAGATGTGGGAAAACTCAGATTAGACAAAAAGTTGCCTCTACTGACTGATTAATATACTTTCTTTTACTAGAAAAGGAGAGCCATAAAACCTCTGATGTTCTATATTTACTCTGGCTACTAGGAAGCTCTGATTGAAGCTTTAAGTTAATTGTAGTAGCTTTACAAAGCTAAAGTCTTTGGTTCCGATTATTCTCTTACTATTATTTGACTCTGTGTTATTTTCATTTTAATGCAGCATAAGTTAATGAAATGCTATTGATTTAATGTGAACATTTTTAGTTTTATTATTTATGTATTTTAGTTTTCTCACCTTGAAATAGATACGGACTTTCAGAGAAGCAACCAAACTAGACTTTAGCGGGTAAGTTTTGTATACTACTTTGTGTGAGTGAATTCTGGAGTTTTATGGTTCTGGACATTCTGAACATTATTCACTGTCTAAGATTGACTTACTGTTTTTCAGAACTCCAATAGGTATAAATGTGGTTGAGAAAAGAATGTAATTTTCTCTGTCAGGTTTCAGCAGACTCTTCTTATATTTCAAAATTACACTGAAGATGTTACATGAAATCCAAAGACTATTATAAATTAATGAAAAGTCACACACATAAATCAATCACACTTGATTATAATTATAACCTTTATTCACATCAGACTAATAAAAGAGTTGATCTTTGACACATAGCTCTTGGCAAAATTGATCCAAAGTCCTAACTGCACTATAAACACAGTATATGAATTGGTTCTTAAGGAAGCATGGAGAATTATTTGGCAGACTTCATCAAGATCAAAAGATACTCTATGAAACTTTCAAGAACCAGAAACTCTTGACTCATTTAAATATTAACATAACAAACAGAACATTTAGCATCACATTTCTAAATATTGATTTGAAAAGTTCACTACAAAATAACTATTAAGTGCTTTTGGATCTTACGGATTCTATGAGTATTCTTCCTAGTTTAATTGAGCCCTCAATTATTGAAATATGAGAAATAAAAGTACTTGGTTATATAATTTATTCTGTTATGTAATCTGAGAGAAAACCATTTTTAAAAGGGAAAAAAGAAATAAGAGTATTTCACTGGGCATCTATTATTTTTGTTTTCTTCATATTCTTTCTTCTTCTTGTTATTATTATTATATTCCTATTATTTTTGTTTTCTTGTTATGTTTTCTTATTATTTTTTGTTTCCCATTGAGAAAAATAAACTATCTAATTCACTGCATTAAAAAAGAAAGCCAACTTTTTTTTTTCCATAAATACTCATAGTGCAGTTGAAAATGTAGAAATTATAAAATTCTGATATATAAGCCTCTTTATTATGATAAAGCAGAAAGACAGAGTCCCAGATTGACAGAAAACATACCATCTGAGTTGGAAGATGATGTATTCCCAAGTATTCCATTGCTACTCAACATATTATAATACTAAACACAAGTAATTATGATTGTAGGACATAAACAATAAATACAGAGAAAAATCCATGTAACGTATGGAAAAGGAATATACTGTACTGGTTTTTTTTTTTTTTCCTTCTTCTAATTAACACTAGCACACATAACCGTTTGCACTGCAGACTGACTGGTATAAAATTCTCGTGGGTGATCTCAGGAGGCAAAGTCAGAGGGAGGCCTTTAAAATAGTGATTTGTTTATTCTGCCAACAAGAGTGATCCTATTGAGAGGTGAGGAGAATAGACAGGTGATCTATCCCTGTGGCCTGGAACGGATTCTTTCTGGAAGCTATGACAGAGACAAGTACATGGCAGAACAATGGTAACCTTTTTACTACAGAAAAAAAAAAAAAAAAGACTTCTAGATTACATGCTGAAGGTAACTGTATAGAATAAAATGCCAGAAATCGTTCTTCTAAAATTATTTAAAAGTAATGATTGGCAGTCTTGTGCAGTTTATTTCCTGGGGAAGAAAATGAGGGCACACACATAAAAAAGTATGAGGATTTTTTCCTCCACCAGGTCTGCAGTGAGAGAAACAAGCTGACCCAGAAAAAAAACCCTGAAAACTACTAAAAGCCTGTGTTTACTTTTAAGGTTTATTCATATTAGCCCATCCAACTTGAAATTTCTCTTGAAAGTAGAGTTGATAGGCAAGTGGGTATTAAAAAGGTCAATTTTCCCAGTAAACATTTATCTTCCAGTAGAGGATTCTAAAAATGCCAGGTCCTTTTTCTTTCATTTGGCTTATAAAGACTAGGTTTGGTGTGCTGTCTCATGAAGAGGTGAATTTGTATCTTTCTAGGGCAACTGAGTCCTCAGGAGGCTGTCAGGGAACATTCTGGCACAGCACTGCGTTAACACTCGCGGCTGCATCTACATTCTGAGTTAGGGCTCCAGGTCTAGGCTTTTGTGTCTCTTCCATCGCTGATGATGGCTATTGTCTTCAGTCATCAGGGACATGAGTTTTAAAGGCGGGTTAAGTCGGCCTCTGAGCAAGGCAGGGACTGAACACCGAAAGCTGTGGACTCTGGTGACAGCTTTCAAGGTGTGACTCAAGGTGCCATCTCAGGCAAATCACCTAACCATTATTAACTATGTAGTTATGCCATCTGTAGAAGAAGCCTTCGTGAAACAGGAGGCGAGATAAAACTTCAGAGGGAAAATTATGAACCCAGGTCTCTTCGAAGAAGCATGCGGGCAATATTCTTTTTTTTTTTTTTGAATATTTGAATTTTATTTTATTTATTTTTTTATACAGCAGGTTCTTATTAGTTATCCATTTTATACATATTAGTGTATATATGTCAATCCCAATCTCCCAATTCATCCCACCACCACCCCGCCGCACCACTTTCTCCCCTTGGTGTCCATACGTTTGTTCTCTACATCTGTGTCTCTATTTCTGATGCAGGTAATATTCTTGAAAGTGAGTAAGAGATTGTACCTCCGACTGCTTTTTAATTGTCACTGCCTCAGTCTCTGGGATGGAAAAGAACCTGGAATTCATTCAGTTGTAACTCTCCCCGGTGCTTCATTGAAGTGATGATATACAATAATATCTTGGTAAATCAGATCTTTTAGCTTTTGTCTGAGGATAAGTTTTAGTATTTTTAAAAATATATTAAGTAAGCCTTGCTTCTCAATTGAGAATATATTTTATACAACTCTCGCTCTATATTTCCACAAACCTGTAGCAGACTCTTGCTATAAGAGCACACACAGTAATTTTTTAAAAATTAAAAGATTATTAAAGGTGAGGACCTCAGAGTATAAATTAGATATGAAAATCATTATCAATTCTATAGAACAGATAATGCCAGATAATGCCAGATAAAAATTTAACTGGCTTCTAGTTTACCTATAAGTGGTGTCGATAGATAAAATAGAGAATGCTGTTAAATTTAAGTTTCAGATCAACCATGGATTATTTTTTAGGTTAAGTATGTCTCATGTGATGTTGAAGTATACTTACATTGATACTAAAAAATGATTCTTTGTTTATGTGACATTCAAGTTTAGCTGAGCAGCCTGTATTTTTATTTGCTAAACCTGGCAATCCTCTACAGAAGTCAAGTTTTCACCTTGATCCGTTTCTGATTGCTGTTTTGTGTCACTGAACCTCCTCTCATGAGATGGCTTTAGACCCTTCTGGCACCCCAATGTACTCAGCAATACCCTCTGGTAAAACACTTGACAGAACAGAATGGAACTTTTTGCTTAGTTTTCCTTCCCTATCATATGGAAATGAGTTCTCTCAGGCAAAGAACACATTATTTTTGTGCCACTCCACTGAAACACAGCCAGAATTCTACCAGTTCGTAAACAATTTTAAGCATGACCTGTAATGCACATGATATCTTTTGGCCATTTCTCCTGCTTTCTCTGGTTCCAGCTTTCTTTTTCTCGGCAAGTAAATTACAGGCATGTACCATAAAAAGAAAGCAAACTGACCAAAGGACATGTTCTCATCTACAGTTTTGGGACACATTTGTGGGTTGAGCATTAGTTATCAGAACTATTGTAAATATTGTATTAGCATGAACATTACAGTGTCAAAGGTTGACTGTGACTTACATTTTTTTGTAAATATTTTCACTTATTTATTCATGTCTACAGCAGACATTTGTTAATACTTATGAAGTGCTGGGTCACTGTCAGCCTGCATTTCAGTATACATGTGTTTCCTGTGTTCAGTAGTGTTGAGCAGTGGTGAAGACCAGCACTTGGAAATTAGAAATTTGGATTTAAACGTTGCTTTTCAGTCTTCCTAACTTCTAAGGTAGTTTCTGCTACCATATTGGCCTGGTGTGAAGACTAAAAGAGGCAACACTTTTAAGACACTTAGTTCCTTGCATGGCCTTGCTGAGTAAGAACCCAGCAAATAATAGCTGAGATTTTTATTAGAATAGATGCAAGGTTACCTTTTAGAAATGGTGTTATCCAAAGAACCTAGGGGTAGGACAGGAATAAAGACACAGATGTAGAGAATGGACTTGAGGACACGGGGAGGGGGAAGGGTAAGCTGGGACGAACTGAGAGAGTGGCATGGACATATATACACTACCAAATGTAAAACAGATAGCTAGTGGGAAGCAGCCACATAGCACAGGGAGATCAGCTCGGTGCTTTGTGACCACCTAGAGGGGTGGGATAGGGAGGATGGGAGGGAGACGCAAGAGGGGGGAGATATGGGGATATATGTATATGTATAGCTGATTCACTTTATTATAAAGCAGAAACTAACACACCATTGTAAAGCAATTTTACTCCAATAAAGATGTTAAAAAAAAAAAGACAAAGAAAATGGTGTTATCGTTTCATTTGCATGGGTTCAAATATGCTTTCTTGAGGATGAGAAGGAAGTAGAATTAAAAGTAAGATCTTAGCCTATCTTATAGGTACTCCTAGGAGAGAGTCATACTCAGAGGGGCAGAAGAGAAGTGAAGCAAAAACAGAAAAACTAAGAATAGTTTGGGAGAAAAAATGGCTCAGAGTTATATCAACTCAGATGGTTGTATGTTATGGAGGAAATTCCTCAGCCTCTTGGAGACTCAATGCCTTCATCTGCAGAGAAAAAATACCAACTTTGTATTTTGAAAAGTGAGTAACTTATGCATCTAGAGCACCCAGCCTTATGTCTGCTACACACACAAAAGTTCATTTAATAAAGGAGATTTTCTTTCACTCGCCTTCTCCTTTTCCTTAAAATATGAATTCTACACTCTCATTCTGGTTTCAAGTTTACTTAAACAAGTGCAATTGCCTAAACTCACACTGAATTTCTTTGAAGAAGACCTCCCCAGCGTTAATCACTCAAGCTGAGTTCCAACTCTCTGGAACTTCCACCTTTATATTTCTTGGCACATTCTGTGCCATGTTCATCAATCTGTACACTAATATAGGGCTATAAAAGTAGAGGAAGCATATCAAACTCCTTTACATGCCCATCGATGGCAGACATCCCTGGTCCATCCCTGAACCTTCTCCCATTGAGCCCATACCCAGCTCTCAGTTCTCCTCTGGATGAGTGATCATCATCAACCAAAGTTCCAAACAGGTGAAAACTCTTTTCATCTCACTTCTAACATCTTCTTGACTTATTGATTTGTTAGTTTTCCAAACTGCTTCTGAATCGCCTTCCATGCCTTTCTTGCTTGCCTTTGTCTTCAGGCTGACCTCAACTATTGGTCAATTACATAAATATACACAAAAACCAATTGGTTTTTAAACGTTTGATCCCTCAGAGGTTAAGCTCAAGTCATATACCTTTTTAAGGATTTTTCTGACACAGTCAGGGGCTCAGATGTTGATAGCATCCCTGAAAGGGTCACAGAATGAAAACAAAAAATCTGAGAGAGAGAAAGAGAAAGGGAGGAAGAGAGGGAGGAAGGAAGTAAGGGAGAAAAAGAGAGAGAGAGAAAGAGAATCACCCATCTAAAGTGCTAACACTTAAAAAAGAATCAAATGTATATGAAAAATAGAGAAAGAATTTTCTTCTACCCCCATCTTTTAATCTTCTTCATGGAGTAATTTAATTCTTCAGCAAATATCGTCCCCTGGTTACTTTTTATGATTTAGGATATGTGCTCTTAACTCTTCAGAAAGATACATTATTTTGCCCTTGTTAAGAGAGCTTCTTAAGGTAATCTCCTTACACTTGATGTAGCAAAACCAAGAAATTAATGCCTTTTGAAAAACTAGAAATAGATCAAATTCCCTCTTCTAACAAAGAACGGCCAATTTGCTTCTACACTTTGTGTCCTAAATTTCATTCTCACTTGCTTAGTTTTTTTGATAACACACCCAATCACATAGGGAAAAAAGAAAAACAAAACAACAAAACCAAAAAACTCCAATAAAAACAAGTTAACAGTAAAAAAGTATTTTTTTAGTTGAGAAAAAAATGTTAAACTATCATTATTGAGTGTTTTGTATTACCGAGCCTCTTCTTGATTTCTTCTATAAAATAGACATAGTGGCCTTCATTTTGCTATAATCCATGAAAATGACAAATTTAGGAAATGCTTAATGAGTCTATCCAAACTTGTTGACACAAGTCTCTGCTACTTTTTAATATATACATCATGATCAAATTTTTTGTGCAGGATTGAGAAAGTATCCTTAACCAAGTTTTATTGATTAATCGATTGATTGATATGTCAATAGATCAAAACTCAATCAATAATGCTAATTCTTAGGATTCAGCAAGTATTGTGGCAACTGTTTGATCAAGAAAGTAGGGAATTAGGCAAGGAAAGAAGGGAAGCAGAAATAAAGGAAGAACAAGTAGCCTTTTAAAAATCTCTCAGCATCCCTTCACTTACCTCTACTTATTAGAATGGATGCATTCATTGGACCTAACTTTGATATCACTGTCAAATATGTGCCCAATGCAGTCCTGAGTGCTGGAGATAAAAAATAAATGCTCTATTCATTCTCCTTAATGGAATTCATGACCTAAAGGGAGCACTAGCTACAGTCACCATTTTTTAATGGATGGGAAGACTAGTTATGCAGAAGAGATCCTAAATTCAGAATCCTTTGGGTCTCTTCAAACAGACTATTCAAATGACAAGTAATCTATGCCTTGAACCAAAAAGGCAGACTCTAGAGGGTAGGAAGGCATGTCAAGGAGATGTGAGCCACGTGCCATAGGACAGAGCTCTCTAGGAGGAAAAGTTGACTCTTTTGGTAAGACTTGGGCTGTAGAAAACAGTTCAGCAATATGGAAACATAGTGAATGGCACAAGTCACTTCAATTTAATGTTTCTCTCTAAGAATAATGTTGAATTGTTTTGAAAAAATAATTTTGCTTTCCACATTCATAACTGTTTCATCTAAATGATATTGTTCAAAGAATCTTGTTGAGACAATGAGCAGAACACCAGTGAATATTTGGTTCCTTTTTTGCATGCACATTGGTAAGGACCAATAACTCACACATCCTTGCTTGTCACCTGTGACCCATAAAATTCTAAAACTTCACACTCTTCACATTTTGATAGTCCAGATAGGTCAATGATTATTGTTCGACTTTCTATGAACTAACCACTTGAAAATGGCATTTTCTGTATCTTTTAGAAAATTAATGTTTAAGGTAATGCTTTTGGAAATAGAAAGGTCAAGGACTTTCATTATTTACTTCTCATATTTTCTTATAAAAAAGTTACAGTCAAAGACTTATTATACTTCATATGTGTATTAGTTTTCTAAGATTGTCATTCCAAGCACCATAAACTGGGTGTTTTAAGACAACAGAAGTGTATTCTCTCACAGTTCTAAAGGCCAGAAGTGTTGGCAGGGCCATGTTCTCTAAAAAGGCTCTAGGGAAGAATCTGTCCCATGCCTCCTCTCTTAGCATCTGGTGGTTGCCAGCAACCCTTGGTGTTCCTTGACTTGCAGCTGGATCACTCCAATCTCTCTCCACCTCCACTGTCACATGGTGTCCTTCTTGTGTCTCTTCTTATAAGGACACAATTTGTATTGCATTAGGGTCCACCTTAATGATCTCATTTTATCTTGATTATGGGTACAAAGACCCCATTTTCAAATACAATCACATTCTGAAGTCCTGGGGGTTACTACTTCAATATACCTCTTTGGGGGACAAGTTCAATCCAGAACAATATGTAATGCTGAGGTCATTGTTCTCTTTAAATTGGTTCATTGAGAAAATAGGAATTTCACATTAGCAAGTAGCTTCAGAAGAAAGAGCCATCCTGGAAACTGGAAAATATAGGGTGTTTAATGCATAAACTATTGAGTAGACACAGAGGACCCATGTTAGGAGTGTCATGGCAACAGGCAAAACTTTCAAATCTGAAATTTTGAAGAACTGAAGTTTAAATTAATCTGAAGCCTAGAGAAATAAGCCAACAATTTCCAACAAGGAGACAAACACTTACTAAATTGAATATAGCACTAAGAATTCTACTGAGATAGAAGCACTAATGATACAAGTGGATCCTCACTTATGTTGCTATTGTTAGAAGTTTATGTAACATTTTTCTATGTATTCTGAGATGGTTACCATATTTTGTATATATATTTTTAAAAAATCAAAATCTGTATTGGTTTCCTAGGGCTGCTGTAACAAACTACCACAGATTGGGAGGCTTAAAGCAACAGGAATATATTCTCCTACAATTCTGGAGGATAGACATTTGAAATCAAGATATCAGAAGTGCCATGCTCCCGCTGAGACTCTGGATTGACGCTCCCTTTGCCTCCTCCTAACTTCTGGTGGTGACCTTCAGTCCTCAGCATCCCTTGACTTGCAAATCCATCACTCCAACCTCTGCCTCTGTCATCACATGGCTTTTACCCTGTGTGTCTGTGCCTCTTCTCTTCTTGTAAGGACACCAATCATATTGACTTAGGGTCCACCCTAATCGTAACTTGATTATATCTGCCAACACCCTATTTCCAAATAAGGTCATAGTCACAGGTACTGGGGGTTGGGGCATCTACTTATCCCTTTGGGGGACACAATTCAACCCATAGCAGCCTGAGTTGCAGCTTATACATGTTGTCCCCTTTATCCATGTAATATAAAATGAACATGGATTAGATAGCCTCATCCACCAATGGGCAGACAGCAGAAGCAAGAAGAACTACAATCCTGCAGCCTGTGGAGCAAAAAACACATACAAAGAAAGATAGACAAAAGGAAAAGGCAGAGGACTATGTACCAGATGAAGGAACAAGATAAAACGCCACAAAAACAACTAAATGAAGTGGAGATAGTCAACCTTTCAGAAAAAGGATACAGAATAATGATAGTGAAGATGATCCAGAACCTCAGAAAAAGAATGGATGCAAAGATCGAGAAGACGCAAGAAATGTTCAACAAAGACGTAGAAGAATTTAAAGAACAAAAACCTAGAAGAATTAAAGAACAAACAAAAAGAGATGAACAATAGAGTAACTGAAATGAAAAATACACTAGAAGGAATCAACAGCAGAAAAACTGAGGCAAAAGAATGGATAAGTGACCTGGAAGACAGAATGGTGGAATTCACTGCTGTGGAACAGAATAAAAAAAAAAAAGAATGAAAAGAAATGAAGACATCCTAAGAGACCTCTGGGACATTAAATGCAACAACACTCACATTATAGGGGTCCCAGAAGGAGAAGAGAGAGAGAAAGGACCCAAGAAAATATTTGAAGGGATTATAGTCAAAAACTTCTGTAACATGGGAAAGGAAATAGCCAACCAAGTCCAAAAAGCATAGATCCCCAGGCAGGATAAACCCAAGGAGAAACACTCCAAGACACAGAGTAATCAAATTGACAAAAGTTAAAGACAAAGAAAAATTACTGAAAGCAACAAGGGAAAAACGACAAATAACATACAAGGGAACTCCCATAAGGTTAACAGCTGATTTCTCAGCAGAAACTCTACAAGCCAAAGAGAGTGGCATGATATATTTATAGTGATGAAAGGGAAAAACCTAAAACCAAGATTACTCTACCCGCAAGGATCTCATTAAGATTCGAGGGAGAAATGAAAAGCTTTACAGACAAGCAAAAACTAAGAGAATTCAGCACCACCAAAACAGCTCTACAACAAATGCTAAAGAAACTTCTTTAAGTGGGAAACACAAGAGAAGGAAAAGACCTACAGAAACAAACCCCTAACAATTAAGAACAGTGTAATAGCAACATACATATCCATAATTACCTTAAATGTGAGCGGAATAAATGCTCCAACCAAAAGACACAGGCTCACTGAATGGATCCAAAAACAAGAACCATATATATGCTGTCTACAAGAGACTCACTTGAGACCTAGGGACACATACAGACTGAAAGTGAAGGGATAGAAAAAGATATTCCATGCAAATGGAAATCAAAAAAAATCTGGCAATACTCATATCAGATAAAATGAACTTTAAAATAAAGAATGTTACAAGAGACAAGGAAGGACACTACATAATGATCAAGGGATCAATCCAAGAAGAAGATATAACAATTATAAATATATATGCACCCAACATAGAAGCATCTCAATACATAAGGCAAATGCTAAGAGCTATAAAAGAGGAAATCGATGGTAACACAATAATAGTGGGGGACTTTAACACCTCACTTACACCAATGAACAGATCATCCAGACAGAAAATTAATAAGGAAACATTGCTTTAAATGACACAATAGACCACATAGATTTAATTGATATTTATAGGACATTCCATCCAAAAACAGTAGATTACACTTTCTTCTCAAGTACACATGGAACATTCTCCAGGGTAGATCACATATTAGGTAACAAACCAAGCCTTGGTAAATTTAAGAAAACTGAAAACATATCAAGCATCTTTTCCAACCACAACACTATGAGATTAGAAATAAACTACAGGGGAAAAAAACGTAAAAAACACAAACACATGGAGATTAAACAATATGTTACTAAATAACCAAGAGATCACTGAAAAATTCAAAAAGGAAATCAAAAAATACCTAGAGACAAATGACAATGAAACATGATGATCCAAAACCTATGGGATGCAGCTAAAGCAGTTCTAAGAGGGAAGTTTATAGCTATACAATCCTACCTCAAGTAACAAGAAAAATCTCAAATAAACAATGTAACATTACACATAAAGGAACAAACAAAGAAGAAAAAACAAAACCCAAATTAGTAGAAGGAAAGAAATCATAAAGATCAGAGCAGAAATAAATGAAATAGAAACAAAGAAAACAATAGTGAAGATCAATAAAACTAAAAGCTGGTTCTTTGAGAAGATAAACAAAATTGATAAATCTTTAGCCAGACTCATCAAGAAAAAGAGGGAGAGGACTCAAATCAATAAAATTAGAAATGAAAAAGGAGAAGTTACAATGGACACTGCAGAAATACAAAGCAGCCTAAGAGACTACTACAAGCAACACTATGCCAAGAAAATGGACAATCTGGAAGAAATGGACAAATTCTTAGAAAGGTATAAACTTCCAAGACTGAACCAGGAAGAAATGGAAAATACGAACACACCAATCACAAGTAATGAAATTGAAACTGTGATTAAAAATCTTCCAACAAACAAAAGTCCAGGACCAGATGGCGTCACAGGTGAATTCTAGCAAACATTTAGAGAAGAGCTAACACCCATCCTACTCAGACTCTTCCAGAAAATTGAAGAGGAAGGAACACTCCCAAACTCATTCTACGAGGCCACTATCACCCTGATACCAAAACCAGACAAAAATACTACAAAAAAGAAAATTACAGACCAATATCACTGATGAATATAGATGCAAAAATCCTCAACAAAATACTAGCAGACAGAATCCAACAACACATTAAAAGGATCATACACCATGATCAAGTGGGATTTATCCCAGGGATGCAAGGATTCTTCAATATACGCAAATTAATCAATGTGATACACCATATTAACAAATTGAAGAATAAAAACCATATGATCATCTCAATGGAAGCTTTTGACAAAATTCAAAACCCATTTATGACAAAAACTCTCCAGAAAGTGGGCATAGAGTGATGCTACCTCAACATAATAAAGGCCATATACGACAAACCCACAGCAAACATCCTTCTCAATGGTGAAAAACTGAAAGCATTTCCTCTAAGATCAGGAAAAGACAAGGACGTCTAGTCTCACCTCTATTATTCAACATAGTTTTGGAAGTCCTAGCCGTGGCAATCAGAGAAGAAAAAAAAAAAAATAAAAGGAATACAAATTGGAAAAGAAGAAGTAAAACTGTCACTGTTTGCAGATGACATGATACTATACATAGACAATCCTAAAGATGTCACCAGAAAACTACTAGAGCTAAATCAATCTGGTAAAGTTGCAGGATACAGAATTAATGCACAGAAATCTCTTGCATTCCTATACACTAACAATGAAAAATCAGAAAGGGAAATTAAGGAAACAATCCCATTCGCCATTGCAACTTAAAGAATAAAATACCTAGGAATAAACCTACCTAAGGAGGTAAAAGACCTCTACTCAGAAAACTATAAGACACTGATGAAAGAAATCAAAGATGACACATACAGATGGAGAGATATACCATGTTCTTGGATTGGAAGAATCAATATTGTGAAAATGACTATACTACCCAAAGCAATCTACAGATTCAATGCAATGCCTATCAAATTACCAGTGGCATTTTATACAGAACTAGAACAAAAATTCTTAAAATTTGTATGGAGACACAAAAGACCCCGAATAGCCAAAGCAATCTTGAGGGAAAAAAAAAAACGGAGCTGGAGGAATCAGAATCCCTAGCTTCAGGCTATACTACAAAGCTACAGTAATCAAGACAGTATGGTACTGGCACAAAAACAGAAATATAGATCAATGGAACAGTATAGAAAGCCCAGAGATAAACCCACTCACCCATGGTCAACTAATCTATAACAAAGGAGGCAAGGATATACAATGGAGAAAAGACAGCCTCTTCAATAAATGGTTCTGGGAAAACTGTACAGCTCCATGTAAAAGAATGAAATTAGAACACTCCCTAACACCATATACAAAAATAAACTCAAAATGGATTAATGACCTAAATGTAAGAGCAGACACTATAAAACTCTTAGAGGAAAACATAGGAAGAACACTCTTTGACAGAAATCACAGCAAGGTCTTTTTTGACCCACCTCCTAGAATAATGGAAATAAAAACAAAAGAAACAAATGGGACCTAAAGGAAACTAAAAAACTTTTGCACAGCAAAGGAAACTATAAACAAGATGATAAGACAACCCTCAGAATGGGAGAGAATATTTGTAAGTGAATCAACAGACAAAGGATTAATTTCCAAAATATATGAACAGCTCATGCAGCTCAATATTAAAAAAACAAACAACAACAACAACAACAAATTAACATGGATTGCTTGGAAGCTGATCACTTTGCATTTTGATTGATGTTTTTGGCATCGATCAGGTATTTTCAAAATGTATTTTAAAAACAACTTTTTTATAGAATAAGAAATAACTTCTAGACTATCTGGAACTGAGAGTCTCTCTGGGCTATGCTGGTTTGGAGGATATGCCACTGCCAGCCATCCCCTCCATCAACTCAGAGGGTCATGTGCCATGTACTATGTACATTTTAGGGTTAATATAGAATTAAACTGAATTTCATTTAATAATTTTTTTGCATTGTAATATTTTAATTTTATGTATTTATTTATTTTAAATTTTCACTGGAGTATGGTTACTTTACAATGTTGTGTTAGCCTCCACTGCACAACAAAATGAATCAGTCATACACATGGAGATATCAGACTTTCCTCCCATTTAGGTTATCACAGTGCATTAGGTAGAGTTCCCTGTGCTAATGAATTATTTTGATGATGCCTTTTCTTTGAAATAATTGGAGACACCATAGCTCAGAATAATTGGTACCAAAAATATCTTTCTGTAGGGATAAATGTATGACCATATATTAAAAATTAAATGACCCAAATCTGCTATTTTTCTCCTGATAAACTCTATAATTGATTCCTCCTTTTGCTTCGGTTCTCTATTTTATAAAACACTTTTAGCAATGTCTGTAAAGCAGAATTACCTGTTCAAAATGGAATAATGATAAATTATTTTATTATTAAAGGTGGTCTTAAATACTTTTAAGTTATTTTAACATACTAATTAGTTTTAAAGAGAAATAGAAGGGATTTTTTGAATGAATTCTAAAATCTTGAGTTAAGATTTAAAATCCTTTTGGACATGAATTCAAATAATATTTTAAGGTTTCCATTTTTATTTATATTAATTATTCAACAAAATATAACAAAAACAGCTTTCCTCAAGAATTGGAACTTTTCTTCCTATAAATTTGGGTTTATTATATGTCGATAAGAGACATAAATCTGTTATTTTCTTTTGGTTTCCAATGTCCCAATCTTCCCTCACTAAGGGGCCAACTTCATCGGATACCACAGGCTCTGAACTTGGGTGACTTTCTTAGTCTCTCAGTGTCTCTCCTTCCATTTTTGTAAACTAAAGGGAATTGGATTGGGTTTTTTTCAAGCAATGATATGCAGAGACACTAACTAAATCAGTTTTGAAATATTTGTGGATAGTCTTGCTTTATAATAACACGCTTAGACAGTTAAGTGTTTAGACGGAGCTTAACGAAGAGTGTATGAAAATAGCAGAAGCAGACTAGGCTAATTCAGGCATGAAAAATTATACAGTGAACCAGAATAACACACCTGCCTTCATCCTGGGAAGAAAAAAAAGTGTGTGACTAACCAATAATCCACCCCAACATTTACCAGGGCAATTAATTAACTGGGAATGCATGATTCTTGAATACAAAGTTGTTTTCATTCACCGTGAGTCATGCCATACAAATTAACGTTGTTTCGTGGATGTATCATTCTTGAGTCAATGCCAAAAGGCTCTTTTCTAAAAGGAAGAGATTGTACGTCAAGAAATCTCATCAGGTCACGTCAAACTCGAGTCAAGCTACAGCCCATCCAGCCCTTGCCACATTTTATCATTATCGTACACCCCAGCTCAGTCATGATGCCCTTAGGTACACCCCAGCTCAGTCATGATGCCCTTAGGTGTCCAAAGGTATCTAGAAAACAACAAGACAACTTCATTACGGTTGGCACAGTACCAGCAATCCAGATACTGAATACAACGTGCACAAAAGGACTGGCGGACACAAGTATCCGGTTCATTAGACGTCCAGGGCAATCAGCATGGTCGGGAGGTCTGACAGGCATCCATCAGGCACCCAGTGGCCGTGACGGAAGAGGGAACAGAATGATAGCACATAAGAGATGGCTCTTCAGCAAGGTGGATGATGGACATTGATATTTAGAAAGAGTTCGGCTGTCCTCAAGCCCTTTCTTACACATCGTCTTACCTGCCCTTCATCACAATACTCAGGATGAATCTCACATGTGCTTCCATCAGGATGTGGTGCTCCTGGGCACGGAAGCCTTTCTGTCTCCCGTTTCTTGTAGGGAACAGATTCCAGCCTCCATGACTTTGTCTGAGTCCCAAAGGGCAGATTCGGACAGTAGCTAATCAGAGAAGGAAGGGGATGAAGAGACAAGGGAGGAGCAGCTAAGAAACAATAGTGCAGCCTTGGGGCAGGGTCCTGGGTCAAGGTATACACATGACAGTATCTTTAAGCTCTTTATAAAAAACTCCTCACCAAATCCTCCCTGGTTGGGACACACAGTTTTTGAGGGCAGGAGCCAACTGTGGCCCCTTTTACCTGGGAAAGCAATAAAGCTATTCTTTTCTACTTCTCCCAAAACTCTGTCTCTGAGATTTGATTCAGCACCCGTATACAGAGACCAAGTTTTTGATATCAACCTCAGGTAAGTCAGGACCAGAGTTCAAACTAGTATCTGATCTTCTGATTCAGATACCCTAGACTTTCCAGACTGTTTGAGAAAACAGTGCACAGATAACACTGACTTCACTTGTAAAAAAAAAAATACAGAGACTTTAGTGTAAATAGAAATATGTTTTCAATTATTTATTTTTAATAAAATTTAAGTTGTCCAGATTTTTTATAACATTTCAATTAGTAGAGATTTGAATAACATTTAAATTATCTAAATAAGTATTATAATACTATTTCTTTGGTTTGTATTGTTATTGGAAAACTACCTAAATTCTCAAAATTCTGTATTAAACAGAAAATGAAAATCAGCAAAGGAAAACAGTGAAATAAATGTGATGATTAGACATTCAAATGACCTTTACTGACCCAGATAAATAAGGTGGAGTTACTATAACAAATCATTGACTGAATATCTCTTTGGGTAAGTTATTTGCAGCAACTAGATACCATTCAAAAAATATAATCAGCTTAAAGACATAATGAAAACCAGATGATAAATATGTAACTTTTCAAATGCTTATCACCCAGGTCATCTTGTCACATGACCACCTCCAAGGGCAGGTGGCGGAGGTCTGGACCAGCTGGTTGCTACACTGGCCACCTTTCAGAAAGTCAGGAAACCTTTCTGAGCCTCAGTTTTCTCATCTGTAAGATGAGAATAGAAATGGAAAGAAATTGCATAGAGACTAAATGAGACGATACTCAGGAAAGAGCCTGGTCCACGCGTGTGTTCAGTAAACATGAGCTACACATTGACAACATTAGAAAGTCTGTGGATTGCAGTTGGTGAGACACAAAGATGCTTCCTCCTCTGAACTTGAAGCCTTCCTTGGGTACCTGGTCATGACTGCCTTGATCTATAATTAACTCCTTCCTCACCATGTCCTTTGATGAACTCTGGACTCTGAGGTCCACACTACATCTTCAGCATTTTCCTATTCCCGCAGAATTGGCTACTGCAATGAATGACTTATCATAATATGTGTTAAATAAACTTCTGTTGTATGGAATCATGGGCTTTTTAGCCCAGCTTTCAACAACAGAATCATGTGAAATGATTCAGTTGGATTGGATTTAAACGTAAGTTTCTCCCCACAATTCAGAATGATTTTTGTTCCAGTGAAAATGGAAACCTTTGGAGAATGCCATCAAAACTATGCATAGCTGCATTATAAACTACCAGTATCTGACCCTAGGGTTTCAAAATACAATGCCTAAAAACTATAACAGATTTTGCAAAAATAGAGCTAAAGATCTGTTCATTTCACTTAGGGCCTTAGGTAATTTGCCAGTGTTATCAGGATCTAACATGGCCTGAGAAGAAAGAGGAGGTCGATGGATGTCCTGAAGCATTTTGTATTTATTATTTAAGGAAATTAACTTATTTTCTTTCCTTTTGTGTTGACAGAGAATATTGCTTTTCTGAATAATTAGTATTATACATAAACGGCATAGGTTAAGTCTTAAGGATTTTTGAACCACAGGGAGAGAATATATTTTTCCATGGTTCCTGAATATAAAGCAATGAGGAATTGATTTGGAGATTAGAGGAGGACAAATAGGAGAAAGCAGGAACATGCCCTTGACATTCAGTGTTTGTACCAGACACATGAAGCTCCAGGGAGATAGTAAGTTCGTACATGAGCATAGGATGGCTCGAGAAACTGCATAAATCTGGGTTTTCATTTCTCTGTGTCTCTCTTTCCTTCGGTCTCCTTTGTTCATCAGTCTCTTTATCTTTCCGGAAAATTGACTTGTATCACAATCCCTTCTGCAATCCCCTCCCATCCCTATGTCCTTCTCTGATCCCTAAGAACCAGAAACCTTCCCTCAGGCTTTATGACAATTCTGCTTCTGGTATTGACCCAAACTGGAATAAACAGGGTGCCACTGGGAAAGCAGGAAGCCTGAGACGGAAATGATTATTTAGACCTTATTTTGAACCTCACTAAGCACAGGGGGTTGGTTCAGCATTAAGTCATGCAAATAAAAAAACAAAAGCTGCAGGGCTGATTTGCTTTGAAATTCAGGCCCTACCTGAAAATAGCAGTTAGTTTCCATAGTCACAGACAGGTCAGGAATTTGATTGTCTCACATTCCTCAGAATTTATGGCCTTCATCATTATGAATAAGATCATTCAAAGGAGCACTCCTCAAGCAATAGTTTCAAGAGCTATTACACAGCATCTGTTAGCACTAATGGCTGAAGAATGCCTGTAGCAGTTCAAGATGCTCCAGTACGCATCAGTGTGGAAAAAGAAATAGAAGATTCTTCTTAAACTCTAACTTGACCCAGACATATCATTTGATAAATGCTGCCAGTAATTGGAGCAAAAATGAAGGGTTATCAGAACTGATGAGCTCTTGGTTATCCTATCCTGCTGAGATTTGAGCAGCAGTTGAAGAATGAAGGCTGGGAGGCGTCCAGGTCTGGGACATGTTTGGAGGCCTGAGCATTAGGCCAGGCTCTGCCAGCCTCAGCTCCTCCCATTGCCAGCAAGACTTACCTTCTATCTGCAGGTTCAGCCTTGTCCAGCCCCAAAGGCAATGTTGGCCCAATCTGGTTCATGAGAGCAACCACAATACTTGGGCAGGAGGCCATCAGATATGTGTGCCCCGAAGGGTGTGTATTAGACCCCAAGGTTCACGTGGATGCCCAGGAGGCCCACTGAAGCCATGTTCAGGTTCTCAGGAAAGTTTGCCTAGAAAGAGTCTGTCCTTGTGTGATGTTTACTCTTCCTTCTCTTTCTCCTTCAGACACACACACACACACACACACACACACACACACGTTCTTAGTAGAATACCATTCGATCCCAAACTAGGTGGGCCAAGCCTTCACATGGCAGGCCAGACATAGCATCACAGGAATTCAAGTAAGTCCAGGGGAGGTTGGGTGGGTACCCCAGGACTGGAGAGGCAGGGCCAGGCCCAGGAAGCGAGTCATGACAGAGGCTCAACCAATACATGGAGGGTCAGGAAGCAGAGTCAGACATGGAGAAAGAGTTCTGGGAGAAACGTGATGAGAGATTCCTAAGCAGTATCTAAACATGCAGTGAGGAGGGCTTGGATAACAGAAACACCAACAGAAGAATAAAGGTAGAGAAGCAGAAGGCATCACATGGACGCTCATGTGACAGAAAATTGCCCCTCGGCTTTGCTACTTTCTAGTCACTGTTTCCTTCGTATATTAACTTGTTTCTCTCAGTCAGTTGCTTCTTCTTATAATGTAGCAGATGGTATCCAAATTGCTGGGAACGAATCGAGGTAGTGTGCTGTGCAGCGTAATGCCTGATGTATAGTAGGTCCTTAATGGTTCATTGTATAGTAGGTTCATTGTCCTAAGCCCACCTCCTTGCACTTGTGCTGCAATCTCTGGTTTCAAGTAGGACTGATATCTGAGCATGAAAGTGCCTAAGACCTCTGATGGGCCAGGGGGATGGAGCAGGATGACACCTGGGGCTCTCACGGTTACATAGGTAACTCATTAACATCATTACTAGCATAAATACCCCTCCTTCCAAAAGTCCAGTAATTTCTGGTTTAAGACTAAAATGTAGATTCATGTAAAATGTAATTCACAGCTAAGAACTGCTAAGATGAACAATTTAGTTTGGTGTCATTTTAAACACCAAGACATCATGACAACTGGAATTGTGAGATACCTTGGAAATTTTGGTGCAAGATGCCTAGACATCAGACATCATCAGTCCTGAACCTATAATATTACATATTGTTTAAACATCCGTGCCAGCCACTTTCCACAAAGCCCTCTCCTCCACTACATGCTCACGCATATGGGCACCCTTCCAGGACCTTCTCTCAGGACATTTCCAGAAGGCCGATTAGTGTTAGGTTGAGATTTAAAAGATAATGTAGATCTTCTTTGGCTTGTGTAGCAACTATTGAACATGAAGTATAATCTGAGATAGACTTCTTTATAAAAATTGTACATATGGAGACAATGCGTTTTCTTCCTCACTGGTAAAGTGAAGGACCAGGCTTTTACCTTCAGGGAAAAATATCCCTGATGGTTTGTAGCTAACAGTGCATTTACAAAGGATTTTAAGCCTAGAAGACACAGGAGCTCTACTCTTCTGATGAGTTTGCCCAGAGAACATCTGCTTCAGAAGCTTGGGTTGCAACAATTGGCTTTCATTGTATCTCTAGACATAAGTCCCCAAATCTTAGCTATAAAGCTTTGAATGGGTCCGAAACACACCTTCTGACACTAGAGATTTTTTACATGTATATTATTTTGTAGTTTTTAAACATGCTGTAAGATGACTGTTTAAAACATGGCAAAATCATTATATTATCATTAAATATCAAAAACAGAGTATACATTTACATATAAAATATGACTTTGCCCACCAAAATCTGCCACAAAAGAGTAGTCACTGGATCATATTCCTGCCGATTTCTGATACAAAGACTATGGTTGTCCAAAGAACATGGTATTAATTGCATTTAATCTGTCCAGATCTTAGTTGATAGCAGCTAGATTTCAGCAAACGGTTACCTTTCTTTCTCATTCAGAGTGATATATTTCAGACATACATTCCACTCCAGGACAGTACCTGTCTGAGAGCTCTCAGTTTGTCATGAGATGTTAGTAACTATTGCCAATCATACGTTTGTGCCCCTAACACACTGGGCTGGGTTGAGGGATGTCTGCTCACAAGAAGAAAGGAAGAGAAATCCACCAGGGCTTAGCACAAATCTATATGTGAACTAATCTAAAAAACTTATCCTCCTAGAATGAAGCTGGAAACATGGAATATCACATTAGAAAATGCAATCCTAAAAATCTGATTTGCAAAGTTCGGTTTCTGTTTATTAAGCGAAACAAACCACCTAACAAACCAGGTGTAGAACGAATAGATGGATAGAGGCTAAAAAGCCATCCTGTGTCAGACCTCCAGTGTTCCCATCCAGCTGATCACGTCAATTTTCTCAGCACTCAGAGCCCAGTTTCTCCATCTGTGACATGGAGATTTTTATCCTACTCATCTCGCACGGCTGTTTGGAAAATATTAGAAATAATCCATGTCAAGCACTTAGCCTAATCCATAGCGTACCTTGTTAGCTCTCAACAACTGTTAGCTATCATTATTACTATCTTATTGATTTACTTTGGGGAACATAAGAAGTGCTGACATACGATGTACTCTCTGTAATCAACATCATATTAATTTTCCATTTGTGTGATGTCTTAACATTGAAACGGTACCTTACGCACATAAGCTCATTTAAGCTTCACATAAACTCTGCGGAGTAGATAGATATCAAATCTAATTTGGGAGACTCTAAGTGTCCTTTCCCCGATTATCGTAAGCTAGAGAAAATAGGAAAAACAACATCCTAGAAAATTAAGGAGCTCTCTCATAACAGCAAATCAACGGCAGCAACTTGGAAATGAAAAACCAGAGAAACTCGCTGGCATGGCCTCCACTATGTAATAGAAGAATCATGCTCACCCATGAATGAGGCCACTGGAACCAAATTATGGGAATAAATGAGGGATCTAGTTTTATCCATGCAGGTTTCTCAGAGCCCTGAATGCTTCCCGAATCTTGTGTTAGGACAGGCAGACAGGGAGAGACAAGAGCCCCCGTCTGGGAGTCAGACAGCCTGGTCTTCCTTCTTTCTTTCCTGTGTGACCTTGAAATAGTGACTTGACACTCTCTCAAAATCCGAGCTTTCCCCTGTGTAAATGTGGATGGTGGATGGTATTACTAATCTCGTGAATTTTTTGCAAAGACTAAGCAATATGACTTGAGTAAGGAGCTTAGTGTAACATGTAGAACATATTAAATACTCATTTACTGGTAGTTCTCACAGTATTGTTAATATTTTATAACTCAAATATAAGAATAAGAGAGTTTTAAAAATCTGAAGATCCCTAGTCAAGAAATGACTACACAAACCAAGATATCAGCACATCCTGGAAGCTCCATATCATGGGGACATCTGGTTATAGGGACGCGAGAGTCCTCAGGAGACCCGAATTCTGCCCTGACCTCCCTAATACATCTCCCAGTGTCACAGATGGGATCTTGCAAATCATCAATGCTATGGCCTTTACCGTATGTTTTAGAGTCAGTGAGTACTTCAGACCGAGGTGGGAGATTGATGTAAACTTTAGATTCTGTATTATGTCAAAGGTAGTTGGAGGTCGTGGAGAAACGTGGAAGGAAGGAAACACATGTGTGCTCTGTGCTGACTGTGTTCTGGGCTCTGTGTTAGTTCTCACCAGTGACCTCCTTTAACACTCAATCCTGTGGGATGGCTCTTGTCACTCTGATCTCACTCAGGAGGAAACTCAGGCCCTAAAATTAAGTAACAAGGTAGCCCACTGTTAGAAGGAGGAGTTGAGATTTGACTACTGGCTTCTGAAGCATAGCCTTTCTAGAAAAGTGAATAATCTCTTACTTTTTTCTCATCCCAAGTAGTAATCAAGAGATGCAAAGTTTGTAGTTTCAAGCTGGGTCTTATAAAAGCAAGATGAATGACATTTATTCATACAACGAAGCTCTGCTTGGCCCATCTTGACTGCCAGGATACCTCACCTGTGGCTCTTTCCTCACATCTCTGACTTGCCATCGCAAGTACTTTGCTTCCTCTGCTTCACCCACCTCCTCACCCAGGATCCTTAGGATGCTGAGGGCTGTGCTGGACCAGATCATCATTGCTCCAAGCATCTGACAGCAGCACATCTAGATGTAAATACACACTGTGACCCAGGGGAAAGCTAAGACTCAGAATATCCCATCTGAGGGGAGGGGCGGGTAGGGGTGGGGTGGGGGAATTAGAGAGCTCCAGCCCCTGCTTCTGCCTAAGCACCCCATGCACTTATGTTCCAGGGTCTCTCAAATACATCATGACCTTCCATGCACTTGCTTTTGAGCGAGCCAAGTTCTGTATCTGGAGTTCCTTCTTAATGATATTATTGTATGTTGTTCATCAAACACTGTGCCCAGCCCTTGACTTACTGTCTTTCTTAATTTAGACAATAATCCTCTGGAGTACCTACTAGAATTATCTCCTTTTCTCACAAATGGAAACTCAGAGACAGAAAAATTAAGTAGATTCCACAAGGTCACAGTACTAGTAAGAAGCAGGGCTTAGTTTCCAACCCTGGCTATCTGGCGCGTGGACACTTTTAACCCTATACTATCCCCTTTTCTAGGGCTGGAAAACTCCTAATTACCCTTCTATGCCCTCTGGCATCACATCTGGAAAGCTTTCATCTAGTCTACAGATGAAATGATTAATTCTGTCTTCTGCTTTCAAAACATTTTGTTCCTTCTCCTGTTATATTTACCATATTACATTATAGTTATTTACTTGTGTGTATTTCTCCCCTACCAGAAGGATTTCAACCTTCTTTGTCTTACTGGAAATTGTCAGATCCCTTGGCATAGAATAGATAATAGATAAATGTTTATTAAAGTGAGTGAATGGATAACTGAGTTATGAAGAGATAAATAAAAGAAGGAAGTGTCATTCATTTCAGTGACTTCCTTAGATCTGCTGTGTGGACTGCTGATTAGAAGTTTGATGTTTTTCTCTTCATTTCCTATTCTCTACCCCTGCACACCATTCTTTGGCTCTGCTTGCTTTTTGCAGCGATGATAGCCTTTTACCTTATTCTTTGAAATCCATGAAAGATTGTATAATAAGAACATATGTGTGTGTGTGTATGTGTGTGTGTGTGTATTGCAGCACTGTTTACAATAGCCAAGACATGGAAGCAACCTAAATGTCCATCGACAGATGAATGGATAAAGAAGATGTGGTGTATATATACAATGGAATATTACTTAAAAAGTAATATTAAAAAGAATGAAATAATGCCATTTGCAGCAACATAAATGGACCTAGAGATTATCATATTAAGTGAACTAAGTCAGAAAGAGAAAGACAAATCATATGACATCACTTATATGTGGAATCTAAAAACATGATATAAATAAACTTATTTACAAAACAGAAATAGATTCATAGACATAGAAGACAAACTTATGGCTACCAGAGGAGATAGTGGCAGCTAGGGCGGTGGGGAGGTTGGGGAAGATAAGTTAGGAGTTTGGGATTAACAGATACACAATACTATGTGTAAAAGAGATAAAAAACAAGGACCTACTGTGTAACACAGGGAACTATATTCAGTGTCTTGTAATAACCTATAATAGAAAAGAATCTGAAAAAGAATATATACTTTTATATATGTATTTATATACAAATATACATATAACTGAGCCACTTTGCTGTACACCTGAAGCTAACACAACATTGTAAATTAACTATATTTCAATTTTTAAAAATGACTTCAAAAAAAACGGGTATTGCGATCTGAGTGAAGTTGGTACTGTGACACAAAAGCATCACTAAATGACAAAAAGCATCACTGAAACTTGCTCTCCCTCCTCATGTTCTACCTATCCTTTCTCCCTACTCCCTCCCTCCCTCCCTCTTTCCCCTGGTCATAAAGCACACTCCTTTCTGCTTCAAAGAACTTGGGAAGGTCCATTTCTTCTGCCCTGGAATGCATTCCCACGGAGAGCTCAGATGGCAACTCCCAGGCCGTTTTGCACGAAGAAATGACTCATGCTTGGGAGTGGGAGAATTCACTCCTACAAAACCCCAAATGAAAACTACCCTCTTTGGTCTAAAATAATCATTTGTTTCTTCATTCAATGGCCTCGACTCCAGGATGTACAGTCATCTTGAAGTGTCTACATTCCCCACTCCAGCTTACTCTGTTTTTATTTATTTATATATTTTCTATTTTTTTTGAAGTATAGTTGATCCACAATGTTGTGTTAGTTTCAGGTGTACAGCACAGTGATTCAGTCATATATATATATATATTTTTTTTTTTTCAGATTCTTTTCCGTTATAGGTTATTACAAAATACTGAGTATAGTTCCCTGTGTTATACAGTAGGTCCTTGTTGTTTATTTTATATACAATAGTGTGTATATGTTAATCCCAAACTCCTAATTTATCCCTTCCCCCGCTTCCCCTTTCGTAACCATAAATTTGTTTTCACTTTCTTTTTTTTTAAATTTTTTAATATTATTTTATTTATTTTTCATACAGCAGGTTCTTATTAGTGATCTATTTTATACATATTAGTGTCTACATGTCAATCCCAATCTCCCAATTCATCCCACCACCATCACTCCCCTGCCACTTTCCCCCCTTGGTGTCCATACGTTTGTTTTCTACATCTGTGTCTCTATTTCTGCCCTGCAAACCAGTTCATCTGTACCATTTTTCTAGGTTCCACATATACGCATTAATATACGATATTTGTTTTCCTCGTTCTGACTTACTTCACTGTATATGACAGTCTCTAGATCCGTCCACGTCTCTACAAATGACCCAATTTCATTCGTTTTTATGGCTGAGTAATATTCCATTGTATATATGTACCACATCTTCTTTAGCCATTCGTCTGTCGATGGGCATTTAGGTTGCTTCCATGACCTGGCTATTGTAAATAGTGTTGCAATGAACATTGGGGTGCATGTGTCTTTTTGAATTATGGTTTTTTCTGGGTATATGCCCAGTAGTGGGATTGCTGGATCATATGGTAATTCTATTTTTAGTTTTTGAAGGAACCTCCATACTGTTCTCCATAGTGGCTGTATCAATTTACATTCCCACCAACAGTGCAAGAGGGTTCCCTTTTCTCCACACCCTCTCCAGCATTTATTGTTTGTAGATTTTCTGATGATGCCCATTCTAATCAGTGTGAGGTTGTACCTCATTGTAGTTTAGATTTGCATTTCTCTAATAATTAGTGATTTTGAGCAGGTTTTCATGTGCTTCTTGGTCATCTGTATGTCTTCTTTGGAGAAATGTCTATTTAGGTCTTCTGCCCATTTTTAAAAATAAATTTATTATTAATTAATAAATTAATTTTTTGGCTGTGTTGGGTCTTCATTGCTGTGCACGGGCTTTCTCTAGTTGCGGCGAGTGGATGCTACTCTTCGTTGCAGTGTGTGAGCTTCTCACTGCAGTGGCTTCTCTTGTTGCGGAGCACAGGATCTAGGCGCACGGGCTTCAGTAGTTGCAGCACGCAGGCTCAGTAGTTGCAGCACGCAGCCTCAGTAGTTGTGGCACACAGGCTTAGTTGCTCCGCGGCATATGGGATCTTCCCGGACCAGGGCTCGAACCCATGTCTCCTGCATTGGCAGGCAGATTCTTAACCACTGCGCCCCCAGGGAAGTCCTTCTGCCCATTTTTTGATTGTGTTGTTTGTTTTTTTAATATTGACCTGCATGAGCTGTTTATATATTTTGGAGATTCATCCTTTGTCCATTGATTCACTTGCAAATATTTTCTCCCATTCTGAAGGTTGTCTTTTCATCTTGATAATAGTTTCCTTTGCTTTGCCAAAGCTTTTAAGTTTCATTAGGTCCCATTTGTTTATTTTTGTTTTTATTTCCATTACTCTAGGAGGTGGATCAAAAAAGATCTTGCTGTGATTTACGTCAAAGTGTGGCCTTCCTATGTTTCCCTCTAAGAGTTTTATAGTGTCTGGTCTTACATTTAGGGCTGTAATGCATTTTGAGTTTATTTTTGTGTATGGTGTTAGGGAGTGTTCTAATTTCATTCTTTTATGTGCAGCTGTCCAGTTTTCCCAGCACCACTTATTGAAGAGACTGTCTTTTCTCCACTGTATATCTTTGTCTCCTTTGTCATAACTTAGTTGACCATAGGTGCGTGGGTTTATCTCTGAGCATTCTATCCTATTCCATTAATCTATATTTCTGCTTTTGTGCCAGTACGATATTGTCTTGATTACTGTAACTTTGTAGTATAGCCTGAAGTCAGGGAGTCTGATTCCTCCAGCTCCATTTTTTTCCCTCAAGACTGCTTTGGCTATTTGATATCTTCTGTGTCTCCATACAAATTTTAATATTTTTTGTTCTAGTTCTGTATAAAATGCCACTGGTAATTTGATGGGGATTGCGTTGAATCTGTAGATTTCTTTGGGTAGTGTAGTCATTTTCACAATATTGATTCTTCCAATCCAAGAACATGGTATATCTCTCCATCTGTTTGTGTCATCTTTGATTTCTTTTATCAGTGTCTTATAGTTTTCTGAGTACAGGTCTTTTACCTCCTTAGGTAGGTTTATTCCTAGGTATTTTATTCTTTTAGTTGCAATGGTGAATGGGATTGTTTTCTTAATTTTCCTTTCTGATTTTTCATTGTTAGTGTATAGGAATGCAAGAGATTTCTGTGCATTAATTCTGTATCCTGCAACTTTACCAGATTGATTTAGCTCTAGTAGTTTTCTGGTGACATCTTTAGGATTTTCTATGTATAGTATCATGTCATCTGCAAACAGTGACAGTTTTACCTCTTCTTTTCCAATTTGTATTCCTTTTATTTATTTTTTTCTTCTCTGATTGCCATGCCTAGGACTTCCAAACCTACATTGAATAACGGTGGCGAGAGTGGACGTCCTTGTCTTGTTCCTGATCTTAGAGTAAATGCTTTCAGTTTTTCACCATTCAGAAGGATGTTTGCTGTGGGTTTGCTCTATATGACCTTTATTACGTTGAGGTAGCATCACTCTATGCCCACTTTCTGGAGAGTTTTTGTCATAAATGGGTGTTGAATTTTGTCTAAACCTTTTTCTGCATCTATTGAGATGATCATATAGTTTTTATTCTTCAATTTGTTAATATGGTGTATCAAATTGATTGATTTGCATATATTGAAGAATCCTTGCATCCCTGGGATAAATCCCACTTGATCATGGTGTATGATCCTTCTAATGTGTTGTTGGATTCTGTTTGCTAGTATTTTGTTGAGGATTTTTACATCTATATTCATCAGTGATATTGGTCTGTAATTTTCTTTTTTTGTAGTATCTTTGTCTGGTTTTGGTGTCAGGGTGATGGTGGCCTTGTAGAATGATTTTGGGAGTGTTCCTTCCTCTGCAATTTTTTGGAAGAGTCTGAGAAGGATGCGTGTTAGTTCTTCTCTAAATGTTTGCTAGAATTCACCTGTGATGCCATCTGGTCCTGGACTTTGTTTGTTGGAAGATTTTTAATCACAGTTTCAATTTCATTACTTGTGATTGGTGTGTTCATATTTTCCATTTCTTCCTGGTTCAGTCTTGGAAGGTTATACCTTTCTAAGAATTTGTCCATTTCTTCCAGGTTGTCCATTTTATTGGCATAGAGTTGCTTGTAGTAGTCTCTTAGGATGCTCTGCATTTCTGCGTTCTTCATTGTAACTTCTCCTTTTTCATTTCTAATTTTATTGATTTGAGTCCTCTCCCTCTTTTTCTTGATGAGTCTGGCTAAAGGTTTATCAATTTTATCTTCTCAAAGAACCAGCTTTTAGTTTTATTGATCTTTGCTATTGTTTTCTTTGTTTCTGTTTCATTTATTTCTGCTCTGATCTTTATGATTTCTTTCCTTCTACTAACTTTGGGTTTTGTTTGTTCTTCTTTCTCTAGTTCCTTTAGGTGTAAGGTTAAATTGTTTATTTGAGATTTTTCTTGTTTCTTGAGGTAGGCTTGTATTGCTATAAACTTCCCTCGTAAAACTGCTTTTGCAGTATCCCATAGGTTTTGGATCATCATGTTTTTGGTGTAATTTGTCTCTAGGTATTTTTTGATTTCCTCTTTGATTTCTTCAGTGATCTCTTGGTTATTTAGTCACATATTGTTTAGCCTCCATGTGTCGCTTATCTGTTCTTTTGCCTCAGTTATTCTTCTATTGATTCCTTCTAGTGTATTTTTCATTTCAGCTATTGTATTGTTCATCTCTGTTTGTTTGTTCTTTAATTCTTCTAGGTTTTTGCTCTTTGAGTTCTTCTAGGTCTTTGTTAAACATTTCTTGTATCTTCTCGATCTTTGCATCCATTCTTTTTCCGAGGTCCTGGATCATCTTCACTATCATTATTCTGAATTCTTTTTCTGGAAGTTTGCCTATGTCCACTTCATTTAATTGTTTTTCTGGGGTTTTACCTTGTTCCTTCATCTGCTAAAAAGTCCTCTGCCTTTTCTTTTTACCTATCTGTCTGTGAATGTGATTTTTGTTCCATAGGCTGCAGGATTGTAGTTCTTTTTGCTTCTGCCTTCTTCCCTCTGGTGGATGAGGCTATCTAAGAGGCTTGTGCAAGTTTCCTGATGGGAGGGACTGGTGGTGGATAAAGCTGGGTGTTGCTCTGGTGGGCAGAGCTCAGTAAAACTTTAATCTTCTTGTCTGCTGATGGGTGGGGCTGGGTTCCCTCCTTGTTGGTTGTTTGGCCTGAGGTGATCCAGCACTGGAACCTACAGGCCCTTTGGTGGGGCTAATGGTGGACTCTGGGAGGGCTCACACCAAGGAGTACTTCCCAGAGCTTCTGCTGCTCATGACTTCATCCCCATGGAGAGCCACAGCCACCCCCACCTCCTCAGGAGACCCTCCTACACTAGCAGGTAGGTCTGGTTCAGATCCTATGGGGTCGCTGCTCCTTCCTCTGAGTCCTGATGTGCACACTACTTTGTGTGTGCCCTCCAAGAGTGGAGTCTCTGTTTCCTCCAGTCCTGTCACAGTCCTGCAATCAAATCCTACTAGCCTTCAAAGTCTGATTCTCTAGAAATTCCTCCTCCATTGCCAGACCCCCAGGTTGGGAAGCCTGAACCTTCACTCCAGTGGGTGGACTTCTGTGGTATGAGTATTCTCCAGTTTGTGAGTCACCCACTCAGCAGTTATGGGATTTGATTTTATTGTGATTGCACCCCTCCTACCATCTCATTGCAGCTTCTCCATTGTCTTTGGATGTGGGGTATCTTTTTTGGTGAGTTCCAGTGTAGTGTGTTCCTGTCGATGATTGTTCAGCAGTTAGTTGTGATTCTGGTGCTCTCACAAGTGGGAGTGAGCCCACGTCCTTCTACTCCGCCATCTTCAAAATCTCCCATAAGTTCGTTTTCTATGTCTGTGCTAAGTCTTTCATTTCTGTTTGGATTGAAAGCTCCAAGGGGGCAAGGATTATATTTATTAAGTAACCACTTATCTCAGCTGACTGATTAGCTGTCAGAATCGCCTGGGCTCTGCTGTGCCTTTGACATCCCCTTGTGCTGTGGTGGGTTTATCTGAGAAATAGGAGTTGAGCATTGTGTGATGTGATATACTATGTGTTACTGACCTAAAGACATTTTAGCCTTGGGTTCTGGGAAGAATTTTCTACTGACCCACCCAATTTTCTTAAAAAGTGATTGTTTATTGAATGGCAAAATTGCTGCTCTCTCTCTCTATGGTAACCGAGACATGAATTCCTAAAGTCAGATTTTTGTAAGAAAGAGAATTGAAATCACAGAACCATTTCTCATATAAAAGTAAAGTAAATGTCTTTCTGTAATGTAAAGTAATGGAGAGATGAGTACACAGTCTGCCGAGTTCATTTACTCCCGTCTTGCTTTTAAAGAGCAGGTGTGAGGCCAGCTGGCTCTTGCCAACACCTGCCTAACACATGATCACGGGGATGATTAAGTGCCTATCTTAATAACCCACAGATAGAGGTAGTAAAGTCAAAATAATTGATGATAAACATCTTAAGGCGTTGAATTCTTATTCTTTGTCCCTGAAACATTGATGACAGAGACAAGATTTACTCAGGATGTTTGAATCCTGACATTCTCATCAGGGACGGGCACTTTTTGAAAAGGAAGACTTGCTTTTCAAGAAGCACTATTGCTTCCAGAGTGTTTCAGTTCCAGGCTTTCCAGCTACCTGGGGATTCCACTGGGATCCCCTCTATCTCCTGCCTGGGACCAATGTTCACTACAGCATTATTTATAGTATTATTAGAATTCATTGATATAACCTGGGCTTTAAAATGACACTATTCCATGTAAAATATTGGACACGTGTGCTGATGCACGTGCTCGGGAGAGCGTCTGGCATCTCGTAAGCATGGGGCATGTCTTGGCAGTTATCTCTCTGCCATTATTCCCACTTATTCAGACAAGACATTGCAGTGAGGCAGTGTAAACGTTGACCAAGGGCTACTGCCAGCTTGTACCCATCCCTGAGGCCACTGAAATGCTCCAGGAGAGACGCCAGCAACAGCTTCCCCTATTTTCATGATAAATCACAGAGAACAAGAAAGATTTTAACAAAACAAAACGTACTTTATAGAAAGAAAGATGCCTGATTTTTCACCTGATTTCAGAAACAGAGTTTTACTTAACACCCACTCCTACTTAACCCCAGACCTGTATTCACTCCCCTGGATTCTAATCCTGAGCGAAAATACCTGATTCAATTCACATAATAGGGCCATTTATACTATGCTTCCTCTCTGACTCTGAGACATGTGCTCCTTATTGAATGCACATTTCTAAACTAGCTTGGCAATCTGATTTCCCATTCGAGTGCCCACAATTTGAAGCTGTGAAATAGAGGAAACTGGGGGCATGAGTCCTGTCAGATTGTAGCCAAGTGACCACACCGTTTCTCAGGGGCAGAAGATGCTGAAAAATAAAACTGTGTGCAGAAGCAACCTGAATATCCATCGACAGAGGAATGGGTAAAGAAGATTTGATACATACATACAATGGAATATTACTCAGCCATAAAAATGTCATTTGCAGCAACATGGTTGGACCTAGAGATTGTCCTACTGACTGAAGTAAGTCAGACAGAGAAAGACAAATATTGTATGATATCACTTATGTGTGGAATCTAAAAAAATGGTACAAATGAACTTATTTACAAAACAGAAATAAAGTCACAGATGTAGAAAAAAAACTTACGGTTACCAAGGGGAAGGGGGGCAATAAATTGGGAGATTGAGATTGACATATACACACTACTATATATAAAATACATGACTAATAAGAACCTACTGTATAGCACAGGGAACTCTACTCAATACTCTGTAATGACCTATATGGGAAAAGAATCTAAAAAAGAGTGATTACATGTGTATGTATAACCGATTCACTTTGCTGTATAGCAGAAACTAACACAACATTGTAAATCAACTATACTCCAATAAAAATTAATCAAAAAAAAAAAAAACTGCATGCAGAAAACTGTGTCAGCCTAGAATTGTTCAGTGACCACACCCCCGATCTTCCTGGGACAGAGCTGTTTCCACCCAAGTTCTGGCATAGTTACTAAAAGTTCCCCTTTCACTTTCAAAAGTATCCTTATTTCATAATGTATTTGGCACTCATGATAATAATAATACATGCTGATAGTGTTTCCTCTGAATTGCCAATTAAGGACCAAAATATGATCAATCCTCTCTTTTAGGAAGGTAAGAGAAATATACCAAGCATTCTTGGTCAGATCCAGCAAAAATTGTTGGGTTGAAAACTGACCTAGCAACTGTATAAACCTCAGTTATCTGGAAATTCACGTAGGAAGTTCTTATGTTAGTGAAGTGTTATTGTAACACGCTCTAATTTTGCTATCACTAAAAAAAATAATTTATGACTGTAGTTTTAGATTAGTTTTGTTGCTCACTTGGCTTTAATCTGTAATTTTCTTCTCTCTTGTCCCTTCCTGTCCTAATTTCTGTCCCTGACCTTTTATGTGGTCCCAGACTTGGGCTTCTCCTGTGATCATCCTTGTCTCACACTGAATACAACCATTTCTTACAGGGCCCTGCTTAACAGAAGGCCAGCATATTGTTGCATTTCTGTAAATGTTACATTATAATGACAAAAACACAAGTTATTTTGGAGAGAAAAGAGCTAATCTAACTTCCCATCTGGTTTCCAGGAAATATTATCCAGAAGCGTTTCCCTTGAAAACGCTAGTGTCTTTGCTGGTGACCAGGGTTGACTTCAGCTTGATCATATTAGTTTTATTTCTTTTTCTGTCACTTTTCCCCTGCTTCAAGTACTTTAAATTTCCAATTAAGATAAGATTTATGGTTTGTTGAAATATTCTTGTTCAGCTGCCTTCCCTCTGTCTCATCTGAAAGGTTATATGTGGTTTAGCTTAATGCCAGTCAGCGAGGGAACTTCACATGCGTGTTTTTACAAGCTCAAATCTTGTGTTTTCCTCAGTGTTATTTTTAGCAAGCTGGGATGGTCTCAGTCCCACCGTCCACAAGTAGAAGCCAATGCGCTATTTATTGCCTGTTTCTCCCTTGGGCAATTATAATACCAACAACAAAAAGCAACATATACTTTCAAGGATTCGATTTTTTTAAATGCAGGAAACGGGAAAATTAAACTAAGTACTATGGGGGAAATAAACAAACAATAAAAAGAGATCAGCATAATAGTGATCAAGCATTTTTATTGAGCTAAGTAGAACCCAGACACAGTTATTCCATTTGTTTCTTTACCCTGTGTGATTGGTAGTGTTGTCCTTATTATTATTATTATTTTTAATTGATGTAACATTTTTATTTCAATAGGTAAAAACAAAATCACATTTTGATCCTAATCAGGAATGATCGGGTGTTCTTATATGGTAAAGGTTTTTTTATAATTGTGGTAAAACACATATAGCATCCAATGTACCACCTTAACCAATTTTATATGTACAATTCTTACAGTACAATTTCTTACAATCTCTTAAGTACAATTCTTAAGTACAATTTGTTAGTGTTGAGTATATTCACATTGTTGTGTAATCAGAATACAGAACTTTTTCATCTTGCAAAGCTGGAACTCTATCCCCATTAAACATCACTTCATTTCCCTCTCAGCCCAGGCCCTGGCAACCACCATTTTACTTTTTGTGTCTATGAATTTGACTATTTTAGATATCTCTTATAAGTGGAATCATACAGTGTTTGTCTTTCTGTGACTGGTTTATTTCACTGTGAAACCATTTTCTCCCCGATTCCCCCAGACTTGATATCCAAGTGTTTGCTCTAAAAGGAAGCAAGATGGATGCACACTTTTATTCCCAGTGCATACATATTTTTTTCCCAGATAACTTGCATAGGTAGTTAATCCAGTGATTTGAGTCTCTGCTAGATTCTTATATTCCTCAAGGGATGCAACCACTGAAGAGAGCTCAGTTTCAAACAGGCTGGTAAAATAACATCCTCTACCCTCAGAGGAGAGAGGGGCAGGTCTTTGATCAGAGTTCACTGGACGAGGAAGAATTGACGTAGAATGTGTCAGAAGGAAGAAGAGTGATTAGAAAGAGGCAACGGGTCCGAATATGAATGTCCATCCATATGGGGCTTCCTGGACATGGTACTAGACATTGTAAGAGATGGGGTACAAACTTTCTAAGATGACTTTCATCTTCACACATTTATCTATAACTAGCATAATCCAGTATGATTTCACAGATATTATTGTGAAAATGCTATTTACCTTGTGAGATAGTTAGCTAGTGGGAAGCAGCCACATAGCACAGGGAGATCAGCTCGGTGCTTTGTGACCACCTAGAGGGGTGGGATAGGGAGGGTGGGAGGGAGATGCAAGAGGGAGGGGATATGGGGTTGTATGTATGTATGTATACGGCTGATTTACTTTATTGTGTGACAGAGGCTAGCGCAGTATTGTGAAGCAGTTATACTCCAATAAAGATATATTAAAAAAAAAAAAGCAATGAACTATTTTTTTGACAACTTTTTGAGTAAAATCTCCAGGAATAAAACTTTAGAACTTTTTTAGAAACGGACTTTGGTGGTAATAATTTTTGGTCTTGGTTTGGCTGTTTCAACTATGTGACGTTTTCCCATATTCTTCCCTTTAAACAGCATTTTATTCCACTATTGGCTGTCATTTCGTACTAGAAAAATTCCGGGCAGTGGGTTTAATATGGCAGCTGGTGGTAAAGCCCCTTCGACTATTCAGAGTTGTGAGAGGATCCAGATTTTTCCACCTAAACTGCTCTATCCCAGACCCTTCCTGGCCTGTTACCCTCATTTTCCACAGGCCCCCTGCTACTCTCCGAGCCAGCCAATTCCCCAAGAATATACCTTACTGAAAATGAATTCGACTGATTATTCCCTGTGTTCTCTTGCCTGCTGCTCCTATTTTAAAGTTTAATAACATCACTTGCGTTACCCTAACACTTAAGGTTTTCTCCTATTAATGAAGCATGATACTGAGTTTTCATTTATAGCAGTTTCTTATAAAAGACATGCACTTTAAAAAGCAAATCGAATTGAAGAAAAATATTAAGTGAAAATAATACAGGTTTGAAGAAGATTGGGGGAAGTTTGTCACAGTGTGGTGCTCTGAAATCTGGGAGATGTGTCTTTAAAAACTGAACACTTACCGGATGGAGAGAGGACCTGAGTACAGGGAACAAAATGGGCTGGAACTGCTTAAGAGTAAACTAAGCACAAACCCACTTACACCAGGTTCTACGTGAGTGAGCTTTCAAACGACAGTCTCAGATCTGCGTTCCGCAAGCTGACGACGGGCGGTGTTGATGCTTGGCACACAGCGTCTTTACTGATTTTTTTTTAACTAATAAGAATGAGTCATCTCCTGTGCGCTACACCCTCATCAGTTTCTCTTCAAAACTAATGTCTCCCTTCTAGTCCCTCCTGATGGTTTTCCTGTTTGGCGAATGGCAGGATGTCCCTTTTAGACTAAAGAAACTTGAAAACTAGTGACCTGAATGCAGTGCATGGTGCATCGAGCAGCCTCAAAAAACCTGTGCAGGTGAACAGCCTAGTTAGGAAACTGCCATTAATAAAGGAAAAGAGAATGCTTCCGATGTATTTCAGTCCAGAATTTAAACTTATTCTCACTACTTTGACAACACACCGCGAAGAGATGACCTCAGAGAATTCACTGGAATTGTTACCTCGTAGCCTGACCTCCTTAATCTCTCCCTTCTACCTGCCTTAGCCACCTGGCCATTCTTCTCATTTGCCTGTTTTGCTTTTCTTCCATGGCTCTCTTCCCTAATGACTGATCATCTCTTTGCATATTTATTCATGCCATTTAATTACTTTATGTTAATTCTGCTCCGATACCAAAAACATACTTGGATTTTTCAGGCATCCCAAACTGCAATACATGTAATTGCCCACAAAATTGCTACCAAATACAATGAATTAGAAAGCGACTGAGTATTCACCAGATTCTATTAAATCTAATTATCTGAGATCCTTTGAATTACAATGGGAATGTTCACAGTTAAAAACATGGAGTTGTGCATAGTTAATTTGTTAATTTTAAAAATGCTACTAATTTTACATGGTGCTGTTATTGGCTTAACTAGGAGTAAGGTAAATTCACATCCTGTTATGAGGGAGGCAGGCCACTCCTACTTCTTGTCTCAATATCTTTATACGGTGGAAAAATTGTCAAAATTGGGAAACTTCCCAGGCCCCTAGGCAGGGCACTGATTGGCCTCTGAGGACAGTCAGAATTCTTGTTAATGAAATCCAAGTAGTAATCATTTTCAAGATGTTTTTCTGAGTCATTTCTTCCTTCAGTTAAGAGTCACCTTTAATACTTACTGCTCTGTTATGGATATTTATTGGGGCAAATTCCTGATTCCAGATTAGCCTCTCACTAACGTGTGCTGGAATAAAAAAAAAAATTTTCTTTGGACTGTGTTGAAGAATCATCAGTGAATTTGAATTGTTGTTTCTCAGGAAGTATGAACCAATAAGACCCAGCTAGATGGTTTAAGGGAAAACATTACCCTCTCCCTGGGCTGCTTCTTTCCTGGGGCATTTTGGTGCAGCAGCTCACAGGAGACACCATGAAGGTCATCCTGGAAGAAGCTGGACCCCGGAATGAGGCTTTTGTTTCCATATCACCAGAGCGGCTTCATCTTGCAAGGCGTGAGGCAAAGCACATTCTCAAATGATCAAACATGCTTCCCACAAAGAGAAAAATAACCTGACCTCTCAGGGAGGGAAAGGGAAAAAGTGGGAAACCAGGGGATCTCTGCCAGACCAAAAATTCATGGCCACCTGCCTCCTGGGCAGGACACCGTGGTATTTTCATACCCGTTTACCTTGTTTGATTAAAGCAAACTCTGTCCGCTCGGTGTACCCTGAAGTAAGGGGCAGAGAGCTGGGCTGGGAGCCGTGGCAGCGGGAAAAGAGGGCAAATCTGGGTTCAGATCCACTGTTGAGGTCTGACTGGATGAGGGGACGGGGTCGTCACGAGCACTGCTGTCTCGGACTGTCGGCTTGGTTCACGTGGATGGCTCCCCCCCTCAACCCGTCTCCCCCGGCTGACCTCGGGCCCCAGGCGGTGGCTGCTGGCTGTGGACACCAGGGCCTGGGGTCAGAGTCAAGGGAGCCCCAAACACACACATGGGAGGCTGAGAGCCGTGGGGGGATTAACTCCATCATCAAGTTCATGGAGCTGCAGGATGTAGTCACCTGAATGGAGTTTGGGAGGGGAGGGGCAGGAGCAAGGAGTTCATCCCCAGGGCAACTTCCTGATGGCTGGCAAAGCCTGACATGGAGTTGGGAAAAGAGGGGAATCTGGATTCAAAATCCGTGGACTATACCAGATCTGTGATGTGTGGGCAAGGTAACAAGCTTATTTGAGCCTCCCTTTCCTCATCTCTAAAACAATGAGCATCTATTTCTCAAACTTGTCCTGACAATCTAATGAGTCAAGAAACAGGCAGCCCTTCGTAGGGGCTCGGTAGCCTTGCTCTCACTCTTTCTCTCTCCACGTTTAATTTGCTAGAATGTTATTGGTAAAGAGGCAACCTAACACCTACCGTGTGCATAAATCTGAAGCAGCCAAATACATCCAAACGACCCCAAAGACAATCTCATTCTCTGGAAGGATGTCTTATCCTCCCACATCACCTTGCAGACGCGTTAAAATACACATGAGGAATTCTCATGCTTGAAACCTCTAGACTCTGGAGAGGATGCAACTGAGACCCAGAGAAGTTTGGGAACTTTGTCATCGCTGGTGACAGTGACGAGAAACAGCAGAACTGGGACCCAAACTGAGTCTCCTCTCCGCCACTAGAGGATCTGCCGGGTGGACCGTGCTTCCTCCCCAGTTACGGTGTATTATTCTAGGAGAAAGGGGGAAAATCAGGAGGGACAAAAATTGCATGTAAGCTAACCCTCACCTTTGCAGGCAGCCTTTCTCCCCGCACATGTGGGCTCCCCAGAGCTTCGTCTGGCTGTGGGTTCCTCCACAGCTGTCAGACAAATCAAAGACCCATATGCAAAATGCAGGCCTCACAAACCGTCTGTGATGTGGTTTTCTAATACTTACTAGAAAACTTGGGGTCTCGAAAATAATGAATGGATTGCACTGGGGACTAAGAATAGAATTTACATGTGTGACAAATGTAACCCTGCAGTGGGGGAAAAAAGATAGTTTTCACATCATTTAAAAGAAAATGTTACTCACTTAGATTTCTAGCAAATGAGAACTTGCTACCATCTCTGAAGACCTCATATTTCTGTGATGGATATAGCGGGTCCTGTTTCTGTTTTCTGTTTGATGAAAGTGTTTGTTAAGAGAACACTCCAGAAGGGAAACAGAAGTCTGGGAGAAGCGATGGATGTGTCTGAGGGTGCAAGCATGGGCTCTGGTTACAAACTGGCCCCTTTTTGGAGGTGTTGCCCCAGAGGAGCTGGGTCACCTCATAAATTAGCAGCCCCAGAGCACAAACAGGATGGTTTTCTGCTGCACAATGCTGGGAAAAGAGAGTGGAGTCAGAGTTATAGAATTGGGATCAGAAGTGGGGTAATTATCCAATTTAAAAAAAATATTATTATAAGAATGTGGATTTCTATTGTGGCCAAGTCTTCTGTAATATTTCCAACAATTCTGTGAGTGCTACATTGGAGTACTACTAGATAGTGATAATTCTTCTGTGTAATTTGTTAAATTTCCCCCAGCCAGGTCAGGAACAAGATTAACTAGTGAAAATGATATCTCCACATAAGTACACAAAGTGTCCCAATTCCTCAAAAAGGCCCGTTATTATTATCTTCAGGAGAGAGAACCCTAAACTTATTGTAGGCAAAGTTCTGGGGCCACGTTTGCAATGTTACTTGGATCCAGGAATTTTCTTAGGGAAATTCTGCCTGGAAATATATTGGCTAAAGTTTTGTCCAAATCGCTTCACCTTTGAATGGCAAAATTATCATGAATTTGATTTGGAGCTATTTGAACTAGTATGATCAATCAAATCTTATTTTCTTCTAGTACTCCAGAAAAAATAAGAGCATTAAATATGTCTGAAGAACTACCATCCCTTTGGACAATCACGCTAAGAATAAAAGGTTATAGATTATCGATGATACTTCTTAGGATAATAGACTTAAGAAGGCAACATGCAAACCTGGGCTGATAACTTCAAAGGAAAAAAGATTTGGAAAGAAAGTATGTGAGAGAATGACAGCCTAGGAGCCACAAGCCTCATACTTACTCTTCTCTTTGGTCTATTTTTTCCCTTTGTTACAATTTCACAAGAAAAAAAAAATAGTTGTGCAGGAGGGGGAGGGGGAGGATGGGGAGGGGGAGACTTATGAACAGGTGGTGGAGGCCTGGATCCTATTTGGCCCTAAGGCACCTAGTAATGAAGCACGTGTGTCCTTCCTGGATTTCTATTCACAGGTGTACTGTGTTTTCTCTTGCTTTTGAAGTTTCCCCATTAACTCCTGGTCCTTGGATCACAGGGAGCTGCAGAGAAAAGTGCACCACCCCTGTGATGCTTCCTCAGTGGTCCTGGCAGCTGCGTTTTGCATTTGGGATGAGTTACCAGTCTTCTAAAGAAAGGCACAAAACACAGTTCCCCTCTTTCTTAAGAAAGACTGATCCCCAAACAGAAATGGCCCTATGAATGTTCGGAGATGCACTTGGCCAACGTGATCGCTCTTGAACTCAACCAGCCTAGAAAAGCTCTGTCCAAGGTGCCAGCGACCCGCACCCAGGAAATTCCACCTGCTCGTTACAGAATCCGCAGAAAACACCTCTCCCAGGAATGTCCACGACCACCAAGAAATGCTGGGCTTGAAACACGCCACGTTCTATTCACCACACCATGGTCTCTACATGGTAAAACACATTCAGCCTGGCCGAGCATCGTTCACTCTTTCTCAACCGCATCTGTGCAGCCCATTTGAGATCCACCCAGAAAAACAAGGTATTGATAGACAAATAAAATCTCAGCTCACAACTGGGACAGCTAGACTTCAGCTGACCACAGATTCTAAAGCAAAAGCTTAAGCTCAGCTATGTGGACTTTTAGCCTTTAACTAAGACCTATGGGGGGAGATATATATATATATGTAATCTTTGTATTAATACTTCTGAATATTTATGGAATTTTAGTGTTTTTCTCCCAATATTTGTAAATACAACTGCTAAATATCCCATAACACATTTGAGCAGAAAATAAAATCCTATGTATAATACGCTCACCAACACTGACATATTGCAAACCAAGTATAAAAATATTGTACTCAACTTGGTTCCCTTTATTAATCAATTTTTTATTCCCTCAGTGCTAGTGTGTGAACATATGAAGATTCACCAAAAGAACAAAAGAAAAAAACCCCAGTATTACTATGTGATAAGCATGTTTGATGCATGGGACAATTTAGCAAAGAAGACCCATGACCTCATATTTTTCCTGCTATTTGAGCTAAACTAAACTCTTTGAAGCCTAGAAGTATTCAGGAATCCCACTTGTAAAAACATCCAGGGATTTTAAGTTTGTACTAAAATAAGCGAGATCCATAATTAGCAGGAGACGGCATTTTCTTACCGCTGTTTCTGGCTAAAAACAAAACCAGGAAACACTTATCCAGGCAAACTCAGTGAGACCCTGAATGTGCTGGTAAGTATTCCATTCACTCTAGAAAGTTATCATTCAACAAAGGTGTAAGAAATCTTGATTAACAAAACAAGGTGCTTCCGTTGTTAAAGTATAATGTCAGAATGTAAATTCCCTGATTTATCTTTTTCTGCTGGGTATTGTGTTACAGTAACTCATAGTGGAAACAACTGATTTTTTAAGATGGCTTTTTCAATGTCAAAGTTCCTTTAAGAAAAGAAAAATGCTTTAATAATTCATTTCCAGTGATTAAAAAAAAAACCCACTGACCATTGTATGCAAGACTTAAAAGAAATCCAGGCGGATATAATCAGTATTCATTCACTCATTCAGCCACCCCTTGATCAGTGATTTATTGAATACTTACTACTGCCTGTCACTATTCTAGGGACTGGAAAAGAGTTATTTTTAATTATGTACGTAGTTAAGTCTCTTACATATGTGTGTGTGTGGAGTGAGGAGGTGACTGACAAAAACCAAGTAAGCGTAGCGTAGAGGCTATTTGGAAAAATAAAACAAGGCGATGTGATGGAATCTGGGAGTGAGTGGATTGGGACAGTCTGGGAAACTCTCCCTAAGGAAGTGATGTTGGAGCCCAAGCTCAATGTTGAACAAGAGGAAACCAGGCAGAGTCGTATGAGGATGTGGTCAGGGACAAGGTCCGGGAGGTAGAGCAGGCACAGAGCCAGCTCCTGAGGGATCCCCGTCAACCTTGGGTCTCTCCTGAGGGAGTGCCAGGAGAAGATGAACGCAGGCAATAAGTTCACGTTGAGTAGGCTCAGAGGGCATCTTTTAAGAAGTAACATTTAAGCAAAGACCCGAAAGACTGGATTCAAGTTTGGAAAACAAGAGTGGGAAAGAATATTGTGGGCAGTGGGAACCACATGTGTGGAAGCCCTGTGATAGAAAAGGACCTCGTGTGTCTGGAAAAGAGAAAGGAAGTGGATTCGTTTCTTAGGGCTGACAGAATAAAGTCCCACTGACTTGGGGGCTTAGAACAACAGAAATATATCCTCTCACTGTTCTGGAGACTAGAAGTCGGAATTCAAGGCATCACCAAAGCCACGCCCCCTGAGATTCTGGGTAGAATCCTTCCTTGCCTCTTGCTGGCTTCCTGTGGTGCCTCTCCATCCTTGGCTTCCCTGACGTGCAGCTGCATCTCGCCCGTCTGTGCTCTGGTCATCACGTGGTGTTCTCCCTGTGAGTCTGTGTCTTCTCATGACCAGCCTCTCCTCTTATAAGGACATCAGTCCTACTGGACCAGCCCTGACGTCTTAACTGGATGTCCACAATGCGTCTCTTTTTAAATAAGGTCACATTTACTGGTTCCAAGAGTTAGGACTTCAACATATTTTTGAGGAGTGGGCACAATTCAACCCACAACCCACCATGGCAGAAGTTGGTGAGCAAGCTGGAGAGTGGTCTGAGTTGATGCTGGTGAGATAGGTATCGGCTGCAGCCTTGCAGCTCCTGGCGAGTGGTTAGGATTTTATTCTAAGTGAACAAGAGCCCTCATATAAAGGAGAAACATGACACAGGTCACATTTTTAAATAATCTCTAGATGCTGTGAAGGGACTAATTTGTTTGGAAGCAAGAGTGGCAGTGTGGAAAGAGGCCACTGCAGGGGTCCAGGGGAGAGGACTGCAGAGGTGGTTGCCATGGAGAATCTGATGGACTTGACAAACATCTTGGAGAAAGAAGCAGTAGAACTTGGAGTGGATTGGGCATCAGATGTGCAGATGAGGGACACAGACTTCAAAGATGACTCCTAGATTTCTGGCTTGAGCAATGGGGGGGTTATAGTGAGAACAGGAAGACAGGGCATAAACAGGTCTGGGGGGACAACCAGGAGTTAGTCTGGGCATGATGAATCCAAGATCCTTATGAGACATTTGAGAATACGTATCAAGAAAATGGCTAGTCTGATGAGTCTGGGATCAGGAGAGAGATTTCAACTGAAGAACCTGAAAGATTTTTAGAGTGTATGAAAAATATTAATGAATTCTATTTTTGTTGTTAACCCTCCTGATGTGCTATTATTTCTAGATGCATATAGTTGTGTATACGTATGTTAGCTAAATCTAACATAACCAGAATATTTAAGTCCAATTCACTAATTATGGCTCAGAAGACAACCTGGTGACACAAAAGAGGTGATAGGATATTGTTTGTGGTACTTGCAAATATTAGTATATGGTTTACAAGTCTAAATCTTTGATTCTACTATCATTGGGCACGCTTTATATTTGGGTCTTAATTGGAATGCATTTCACACCACGTAGGAAGCAAAGAGGGTATTACAATTATGAATATGACTAGGCAAGTAAAAAGTGTGATGGCCAAATACTGTCAGGGTTGGTTTTTGTGGATTTTTTAAGCTCTTTACAAGACCACCCTGTTATGGACCCACATCTCAAAGCCAAGCCTTCTCAGTGGCTCAGGACAAGACCAGTTTGTAACATGCTTTCACTGTGTACACGAATTCTCCTGAGGCCAGGCTAAAGGGACCGGATTACTAAGAGCTGTTTATGGAGAAGGAAGAAGGTACATGGCTTTCTACTTTTGTAAACTGAATCTTAACAGCTTATATTTTTCTGCTTCCTGCCAGCCCCTGACGTCCACATGAGGAGCAGTTAGGCCTCAAGAGACAAAGTCTTGGTCCAGGCAAATTGTATTTTAATTCATATTTCAAAACATATCCATTTTAACCTAACAGCATGACAAAGCAGGCCAAATAGTTTGAGCTAGCCATATCCTTGAACAGAATCCCAAAAATGTGTATTCATTTATAAATGAATGCTATATATGAATGAATGAATGTGAATGGCATCATAACATTTAAAGTTCCACAAAATTTTCAGGAAAAATATATCTTAAAATATATATCTATAATATATTACAGATATATATATTATATGTATATATTTTAAAATGTATGTGATGGTATGTTTATTTTTGCAGAAAAATGATTGCCTAGACTGAAAGTCAATCCCTAGCCTACATCACAAACTTTCAGAATGGAAAACATTTTCCATTTTTGTTAATCTAGGGAGACAGGAAAGTGCTTTCAAATGTTACATATTTAAAAAATAGATTATTATCTTGAAGGCTTTTTAGGGAGAGGGGAGAGTGCTGAATTACTTTGTAAAATATGGGGGTTCTGAGCCAGGCTAATATGGTTCCTGTGGTCATAGACTTTTGCCTGGATCAAACCCACAAGTGTCAAGACCAAGTAGAGTTCCAAATATCACATCATTACAATAAATATAATTAACTACTGTAAAGAGGCCAAGCTCAGGAATCCGGGAGACTCCAAAGATATTGGAGCATATTTTAGAATTATTTTCAGAGAACAGAAATTACATGGTTCTTGAAAGTAATGCTCATACTTAATCTGATTCCATCCAATAGAAAATTCATCCTGAATATCCAGTGAGCCCATGTGGCATCCAATCTGGAGGAATTTGTTTGTTTGTTTTGGGTCTGACTTTAACACTGGGTTATATTTCATCATTAGAATCAGCTATTGTAACCAGTTGGCATATGACTGGCCCTGATTGGCTTTGCCTGGTTTAGTTTAATAAAGGGATTCATTTCCAGGGCTGGCAATGCTGATGGAATTGGATAGAACGGGGAGGCGGAGTGGGGTGGGGAATGGCTTGATAAAATCAAACTTTGCCAAATAGGTGAAGTACGACTGTTAATGTAAAATATCTTTTGGGACTCTGTCATTGCTTTACATTGTATGTTATTGTAAAACATCTTTTGTGACTTTGTCATTGCTTTACATTGTATGTTATTGTAAAACATCTTTTGTGGCTTGTCATTGCTTTACATTGCATGTTATTGTAACTAAAGACTGAAACGACACAATAACCCAAAAAATGGCAATCAGAAAATTCTCCTGCAGCCATTTTGAGTCCAAACGTAAAAGTCAAAGTCAAAGTCATGATTCTGAACAATGCTTTTGAAATGGAGTTTCTTCAAGCCAAAAACAGAGCTCAGAATATAAGTGCTTTCAACACAGCCCTGCCAAATGAAACCCTTGGTGTTTAGAAAACACTGCAGAGCCTATCCCTTTCTATTTACTATGTAAGCACCTAAAATTTACATGTGAGCGAGAAGGCCAAGAAGCCCATAATTAATTGGGCTGATGGCTGATTAATTCAGGCATCTCCTTTTAAAACAGAGTTTATAAATTCCTCAATGTCCAGAACTTCTAAGGCTAGGCTCCCATTTTGCCTGAATTTTGCAGACAATTTCATTTTAAAATAATATTTTGACATCTTTAATTCCTGGAACAATTGTGTTCAGGCCTCATATTCCACTATTTGTAAGAAGCTGGTTTTGTAGCCACTGTTTTACAATATGCAGATGTCTGAAATTCAGTCCGTCTTGTAGAAGATGCTCCTGGACCACACTTCCACGTGCATGGAATTCATTTAGGGATCTTATCAAACAGATTCTGATTCAGTAGGTCTGGGGTGGGGCCCGAGAGTCTGCCTTCCTAACCCTAACCCTGATGCTGCTGGGTCAAGGGTCACTCTTTGCATAGGAGGATCATAGAAAATTGTTTTTTTTCCCAAACTTGATTTTCATCCTGTGTTCCATCTTTCAGATAACAGCATTATCATTCACCCATCAGCACCACTACACACTTCCCTTTACTTCACTATTATACACATTGCCCTCCCTGCCTTACACCCTGCTGACAAATCCTATTTATAGCCTACTTCTGTGAAGTCAGCTTCTAAGGAACCTGGATCTGTGCCCTATTCTTTATGCACCTTGCCGCTCTCTTATGTTTGACCTCATAATACTCACCCAAACTTTCCTAATTATCTCCTACCTAACCAGTCTTTTTTTCTACCAGTTTTTTTCCCTTTCAAAACTCCCTACCTACTACAACAAAATAATCTTCCCAAAGCCTACAGGTCTGTTATCCCATCTTCAATATCATTCCCTCCATCTACACTTCTCTCTCTCTCTCTTCCACCAATGACAAACTCTTGCCTTTCTTTCGGGGTCACCCCAAGGCTGCCTCCCCTTTCAAAGCTAGCCATGTTCCATTCATAGCAGAAAGGGTACTGTCTCTTCAAGGCTCTTATAACATTTATTAATAACTCTTTCATGCAACCAGTAACATAATAATTACTTATCTCATATTTGTTTGCTTCCTAGACCTTAAAACGTTGAAATGTATGGACTGGGTCTTTCTTATTATTTTATTCTCAAAACTTAGCATGGTGCTTGGCACTGAGTAGACTCACAGTAAATACTGGTTAAAGGACAGACTTTTTTTAAAAAAATTTAAATGATCCAGTTGATCTAATAAAAAATAGTGTTCTCCACATCTAAAATAAATATAAAAATTATAATGTTGACTATAATTAATTTCAGGGCTCAAATGGTTGATAGTATGATTTGAATATAAGTAGCTAGAACCTATTAAACACAAATGATTTGAGACAAGAATAGTTGGAAATATGAAATCTTAATTTCCCAAGAAGTACGATCTTCAATATTCTATTTCAAAGCTTTAGATTTCCAAAATCAAATTAATTTGAGTCCTTATTACTAGAGTAATTCTGGTAACTTGAAGTAAGAGATAACTACATGTAAAATACTAACATGTACACATAGTACACAGTGAATCACTTTCAGCACATGCCACATTTTATTTTATTTACTTTTATTATGTGCCATATTTCAAACACTGATCTGGTGGTAGAAAGAGCAAGAACCAGTCTCTGCACTGAATTCCTCAAGGTGCCGTGGATGAAGCTTGGTGGCCCTCCCAAGCTTCTACTCTATCCTGCCACAAGGTTTACAAACAGGATTGACTAGAGCCTGTCACAGGGGGTATCCTTTGAGCAAGAGAAGGGCAGTAGAAATTTCTGGAAGGAAAGGACGGAAGGTGGCACTAACAAAAATAGGAAATCATCAGCCTCAAAACACATACCCAAACTAATGTCCACAGAGTGAGTACCTTCATCACAATAACTTTTTCCTGTCTACACAGCATTCTCATATTCACGTGCTCATCTGATCCCCTTAAGAGTTCTGGAAAAGAGGGAGAGGAAATATAATTGTCCCAATTGGACAGTGGCATGGATAATTAAAATGTCGTGTCCAAGGGGACACAGGTACAAGCAGAACCAACCCCTATGTCCATTTGTAGGCGTCCCTTCCCTCTACAGCAGTACCCCGGGGCTCTACGTAGCAGCTTGGAGACTTTTCAAGGTGGCATTTGGCAGGAGTTTTGTCACAAAAGGACACACTAACAATCTGAACAGCAGCACATTGAGGTCTGGTTTGGGAGGAGCTCCTTCTTGGAACCACGTGGTCTATCTGCCATCTTGAAAGTCTATTTGTTTTGTTTTGTTTTGGATTTTGCCTTCCTACTCAGTTCTAATTCAGCCACTGAAGGGAATTAGAGGGTCCATAATGAGGACTTAAATGGAAATGTTGTGCACAAGTTTGGGAGATGGGGGAAGCAAATGGAGTAGGAATAAGGACTTGGGCCAAAGTGGAAATGGAAAAATTGTCAAAATTGTCCATAAGTGGTATTAAGGACAACTGCCCTGGGCTGGCGTTGGTCCTAAAAAAAAAAAAAAAAATCAGCCATCTCAATAGCGATTCAGAGTTCTGACATTCACCTTTAGGCAAGAGAACTCTGAAATTATAAAGTTAATAAAACAAAGATAAAACCACAGTGTCAGGCACCATCTCAAGGACTTTTCCTCATGATGACAAGCCCTGTTTTTACAGGTAGCAGTTGAGAATTGAAAACTAATGGGTTAAAATTTTGAAAGACACTTGGAATCTGAGCTACACATTTCTTTCAAATTATTCTTCATCCATATTTGGATTTGTTTTCAAATTACAGCCTCCTAACCCTTCTCCTGAAGTACCAGAAAAATATGTGAAGTTCTAAAGACCGCAGCTATTATTCTGGCTTATCAGTTTAATCACTTGGCCATCTAAACACGATATTTTGATTGTAAAAGTAGTCTCAAGAGATGTCAGATTGAAGGCAGGTAATTTTCTTTAAAGGAAACAAGTGGCATAAACAGAACCCTGGCAGGGCAGAAACCAGTACTGTCAGCGTCCATATGCTTATATTTTTAGAACAGGATGCAGAGAAACAGAAGGAAAAGGATCTCGATAAATAAATGAGACACCGTTTGTGACAAGCAAAAGCTTTTTTTACCTATTGAACAAACGTGAAGACTCCAGTCGTCTTTGGCAGGAACTTCACAGGACAAAGCCAAGACCAAGTCATGCTATTTATGCAGTGATCCAATCCTTTTCCTGAATGTCTTTCTATATAAAAGGCAGACCATTAACAATAGGATATTAACCAATTTAAATGTAATCGCTTGCCTATGTGGAGAACCTGCTGCTGAAATGTATTCCAACAATTACTTATAGGTCTCTACAGCTCTTTCTCTGAAAGGGGGAAAACAGGAGCTGAGACCACAGAGACATTTTTTTCATCTCCAATGATCCATAATAGATATAAACAAGATGATGATGCTCGGATCCTATTTAATTGACCTGACAGCAATAAATTGCAGCTGGATATTTTCTCTTTATGGTGTTCTAAAGCCACTTTCACTTCACACGTTAGGACGTCATCATATCGCAAAATGTTTATCTCTGAGTCAAAGAATCACAGACAGCGGGAACTGCAAGGGGCCTTTTTCATCGCTCCTTTGCTTTCCCAGAAAATCCAGGTCTAGGCTTGGCTGTCAGCCCATAAAAACCTTCCAAACAGCTACCAAGAACAAAATGGGTTTTCAAAGTCTGCAGAATAGAATATATAAAAGCTTCCATTATTCATTTATAAAATATGTAAATAGCAGCTGCATACATTTCATGGATATGGTTTCTAAAGGAAAACAAAACAACCAAATAAAAAAATCCCATTATGGGTAACTAATAAGGTGTTTGTGAATAAACAGGTAAATTAAATCACCAATATCTGGTTTTCTCAGCAAAAACCATGACCCATATCTTGCTATTTTTTCCCTCTCTTTCTTTTTTTTATGTTTATTTTTATTTTTTAATATATTTATTTTTTATTGAAGTATAGTTGATTTACAATGTTGTGTTAGTTTCTGGTGTACAGCAAAGTGATTCAGTTATACATACATATATATCTATTTTTTTCAGATTATTTACCCTTATAGGTTATTACAAAATATTGAGTACAGTTCCCTGTGCTTTACAGTAGCTCCTTGTTGTTTATCTATTTTATATCTAGTAGTGTATATATGTTAATCCCATCCTCCTAACTTATCCCTCCCCCCTCTTCCCCTTTGGTAACCATAAGTTTGTTTTCTATGTCTGTGGATCTATTTCTCTTTTGTAAATAAGTTCATTTGTATCTTTTTTTTTCAGATTCCACATATAAATGTGATATCATATGATATTTGTCTTTCTCTGTCAGGCTTACTTCACTTAGTATGATAATTAACTTTGTTTTGCATTGAAAAGTATGAACATAAATTTAGCTACGTAGAAAAGCATATCTTAGGGTCATGTTTACCCCAGGCAATGAAACTGAGCTGGGACCATAGGATTTGGTTTAGTTTAACCAGAAACCTGCTGCCTGCCTGCATAGATGCCAAATAGCACAAATTGGGACTTGCACCCAGACGCACCCATCAAGAACAGGCACATGCCTAAGCATCACTTCACCTAATCTGCCAGAATCAGCAGCTCCCAGGAAACAGCCGTCCCAGGGGCGCTGTAACGCCACTGCCTGTGTGAGTTTCACCAGCAAGGGGTCCTCTGAGCAGCCTCATGTGTCCCCAGGAAGACGCAGGGGACAAATCTTCAGGCAATTAGGGAGTTAGTATGAACAAAGAATGTAAAATATAGCAGTAATAGTTCTATATTAATTATATGCTAAAATTCTACTCTGGATGGATTGGGTTACACAAAATATATTCAAATTAATTTCACTGGTATGTATATTTTTCATGTGGCTACCAGAAAAATTTAAATTATATTTGTGGCTTGTCATTGTGGCTCATATTATGATTCTATTGGCCAGTGCTACTATAGAACAGTTGACCAATTTTCAAGCCTAGAAAGATCCATTTTTAAATTTTCACAGCCATGCCGAATACAATGACTTTTTCAGCTGAATCGGAAATTATTTAAGTTTTCTACGCAATCTCAAAGTAGATTTTTAGGCTGTTGAATTAGGAATTCATCAGTTTTATTCTACGTCAGATAAGATCTGTAGCCTTTTGCATGGGATTGACATTCTCTGGGCAAAAAGTCTAACACTCTATAGACGTATACTAATTAAAACAAATCCACGTAGTCATAAAAAAAATAAATGCACTGTGGATGCACTTTGTAGAAGGCGGTGTGTTGTGTTCTGGAAGGGGTGAAGGCATAAGACGAGTTTCCAGCTTTCAAAGGGTTCTCTGCCTGAGGGAAGGGACAATCTCGCACACAGGTAAAAATGACAACAGGACAATTCAAGGAAAGGAAGAGAGGTGAGAACAGAGTATATGTGGGAACACAGAGGAGGAAGAAACTGTCTGCCCTGTGCAGTTGTCCTATTATGCACCCAGCATGTATGCACGTGTTCCCTCAGTCTTCCCATTTTACAGATGAGAAGGTCGAGGTCTAGAGAGGTGAAGTTATTTGTGTATAGACAGTGAGTCGGGGAGAAAGGTTGTAAATCCCCACTAAGCTGACCCTAGATTCCATCATTATGTCCTCCCACACAGGAAGGCTAGTGACAGGGGACGTGCAGAAGGACATCGCCCAAAGAGGAAATGCCATTTCTAAGGAACTCAACCAAAAACCTCTGTGTGTCCAGAATAGGGGAATAATTCTATCTGCTAATCGTAAGGTCTCCTGAAATAAACTGAAGGTCCAGAAATCTGTTCCGTGCTTGGTAATACCACAATTTTCAAAATTTTAAGCCTAACTGTTTTGCTGAGTCTACTTCTCTGAAAATTTAAGTCCACCAGTGTCTCTCCGACACCCCAAGAGACAGCCCATGACCCCATATTCATGCTTATGGCTGCCCGCTCACCAGGATGAAGTCCTAGAGACCAAAAGACCTCTCTCCTTCAAATGCTCATGTGTCAAAAGTCCACAACCCTGGATCCCCTAAGACAAGATCGGCAAACTTTTTCCACAAAGGGACAGATAGCAAATATTTCAGCTTTGCAGGACATACAGTCTCTGCCACAAGTACCTGAATCTCCTTTTGTAGCATGAAAGCAGCCATAGAAAATATGGAGACGCATGGGCATAGCTGTAGATATTCCAATACATTCTATTTATTGACAATGAAATTTGAATTTTTTATAATTTTCACATTCTGCAAAATACTCTTCTTTTTTTGAGATTTTTCGATTTAAAGATGTAAGAACCATTCTTAGCGCATCACCACCATCTCTAAGCATCCCTTTTCTGCAGAGAAACCATATTCTTTTGCTTGTTCTCTTGGTGAGCTGGTTTTTGAGAACTGTCATCAATCTGTCCCCTTAAATGCAGAAGTGTTCAAAGATAATCTATGAACACACACTAGTACATTAATACACCTCTTAAATATGGCAGCGAGAATTGATTACAATCCTCCCAGCATGGTCTTCTAGGACTGGCCACCGTGGAATACAATGTTTCATTAACAGCCCAAAATAGTGTTGGCACTACTTATTGAATCATGTTTACAAATGATCAACAAAAAAGTTTTAAACTTACAAAAATTTTTTTATTTCTTATTTTCATGCTAGTTAGTATTCATGAGCCCCCCCCCAGAGGACGAAAGCAAGCCCACACACCCCATGTCCATATATATACTGCACGCCAGGCTCCCAGAGTGCCTTAGCTTTCCCAGTAGTTACAAGTAATAGAACTCTTGTAAAGTCACTTATTTAAGGCTGGCAGCAACCTGGGAGGCAAGTCGTATTACTGCCTGTTTACAGGTGAAGAGGCTGGATCCTCTGTTTCCCTTCTTCTACCTTCACCCTGCTGCCAGCAAATTCAAAACCTGGACTCCAGATCACTCCAGGACCAGTGGGTTCCTCCAATGCCTGCTTTAGTGGTGCTCATTACGACCCACAAAAAGACAGGAAAACAAATCACTGCTGCATGAAGCCGTGCGTGCCCTCAGAGAGATGAGGGGGGCAAGAGAGATGCCAAAGGAAAGGGGAGAAAAATAAAGGAGGCAGAAGGAGAATGAGAACTCACGCTTGTCTTCTTCTCTTTCATGCCTACCACTCCTTCATGCCCTAAGCAAAAGGTTTGGTATTTTTGTGGAAAGGGAGCTCAAAGAGAGAGCCTCGGAAATGAGGGCAGTCAATGGGTCTGTTTCAGGGTTATCAAACCCCGAGGGTTTTTTAAACCGGAAAACCGTGCGCTGTGCTTAAGAACATGTCAACATAATCTAAGGACACGCCTCCACTGTACTGAGTCTAGAGTGGTTTTTTTTCCCTCATTTTAATGACTTTTATTGTTTTCTTTCAAATTTTACATGTTCATTGCCGACAACTAGAAATACGTAAAAGCATAAAGTAAAAAATAATAATCACCTAAAATTCCCAACCCCCAGAGATAACCACCATTAGTGTTCTGATGCATTTCCTCCCAGTGCCTTTTTTTTTTTTTTAATAATTGAAGTATAATTGACCTACTACAGTATGTTAGTTCCAGGTACACAACAGAGTGATTCAATATTTCTATACCTTATTACAGAATGATCAGAAAATTAAATTTTCATGGCTCTAAACACTGGCATTTTAAAATACCATTTTAATTTTATCTGTTCATAGGTAAGAGATATTTCGAATACAAAAGAGTTTACATTGTAAAGCCAGGAAGCTTTGATGGTTAGTACCACTTGATTGCCCTGGTGTATTATCATTTGTGGAAAAGTTAACTGTGACAATGTTACCATCTCTTGCCATCCTGTCATTAGGAAGGGGGTTAGGAGAAAGATTTTTAGCCCAATTATCATTCCAGCTGCTTGTCAATGTCAGTTGTATTAACACAGCTGAGCCTTAGCATTAAACCTAAGCTACAATCAAATGATTATGTGATCTTTTCCTATTAATCAGACAATTGTTCCCCCCCGCCCCCGCACAATAATATGTGAATTCTGTTCATTGATTGAAAAACAAAAAGATGGGGTTGTACTCAATATAACATATGAAGGAGTATTGTTTCTCTCACTGAATTAATCAGATGTATCAACATTTATATAAATGGCTTGTGTTAATGGAGAGATGCAGAAAGACTCAAGGTATAATCCAAAATGAATTTTCCAAATGAGCAATCCAAAAAAGGAATTTATATTGTTTTATGATTTGACGCAAAATTGCAAAAGCTCAGAAGTGGCATTGCTACGCTGGGAAGAATCTTTCAAAGAGCTTTAAATTCACCAGGCCCACTTGGTTTAGTTTCATCAGGGCAATTTGGATTTCCAGCAACCACAGTGCTATGTGATGTATAATCACTTTCCTTGCACTTGAACGTGAATATCTGAAAATTTGAGAATCCATTTCAAAAATGTTGAAGCCACACTGTGAAGTTCTGACTCAGGCTCCCAGTACCAACAAACCAGCCAACCAATGGCTGAAATGCTCAAGTCTCTGACAAAACCTGGAGCCAAAGACAACGTGGATTGAAACAAACTTCTCAGCTCTCAGTTTGAGCCCTGAACACCTACCTGTATTCCCACCACACTTCTTGCTAAATTGTAGCCTCCTAGGTCCCCAGGGTGGGTGGGGTATATGCATTCCAGATTGCAGGTATTGGATCCATAGAGTAGGGGAACAAAGTATCAGAGCATTTACTTATGCTTTTTAATCTACAAAAGAAAAAATAAGTTTTATCTAAAGTGTATATCAACTCAGGTAGCCTTGCTCTCTTCATGTCTGTGAGTTAGAGTTTTGAGAGATCATAAGATCTAGTATTAATAAATTAACCCTTACAAATTAGACAACGCCTTAACAGTAATGCTCCCAGGGCTTCCCTGGTGGCGCAGTGGTTAGGAATCTGCCTGCCAATGCAGGGGACACGGGTTCGAGCCCTGGTTTGGGAAGATCCCACTATGCCGTGGAGCAACTAAGCCCGTGTGCCACAACTACTGAGCCTGCGCTCCTGAGGCCTGTGCTCCATAACAAGAGAAGCCACCGCAATGAGAAGCCCACTCGCCGCAACGAAGAGTAGCCCCCGCTCGCCGCAACTAGAGAAAGCCCGCGCGCAGCAACGAAGGCCCAACATAGCCAAAAATAAATAAATAAAATAAATTTTAAAAAAAATTATAGAAAAAAAATAATGCTCCCCAAAAACCCCAAAACAAAACCCAAAAAACCCTGCAACCTCCAGATCTAAAGTAGTACGACTAATCCAAACATACATGAACAATAAGAAAATAGCAAAGCAGAGAACCAAGCTGATACTTCTCTTACTTTGACAGAAGCCACAGGCTTCGTCTGCTCTTTAGAAGTACTAGTGACTTTTCAATAATGTTTTATTTTTAAAAGAAACTTGTTATGGGGATATAATTTTTTTTTTTTTAATTTTTTTTTATTTTTGGCTGTGTTGGGTCTTCGTTTTTTTTTTTTCTGTGCGAGGGCTTTCTCTAGTTGTGGCAAGCGGGGGCCACTCTTCATCGCGGTGCGCGGACCTCTCATTATCGCTGCCTCTCTTGTTGCGGAGCACAGGCTCCAGACGCGCAGGCTCAGTAACTGTGGCTCACGGGCCCAGTTGCTCCGCGGCATGTGGGATCTTCCCAGACCAGGGCTCGAACCCGTGTCCCCTGCATTGGCAGGCAGATTCTCAACCACTGCGCCACCAGGGAAGCCCCTGGGGATATACTTTTGAAAATGAGATGTTTGATATGTTTAGAGATGTAACCAACTACATTATTATTTTGCTGGAAACAAAGTGTCACTTGTAAAACTTTCATTTCTGTGTACTTAAAAACATTAAATATAGATTTTGTTTCCCCTCTAACCTGTTAAAAAAATAAATGACAAATTTCGAAATTGTTGAAAGCAAAAAAGGGCAAATCACAATACCTTTTGATGTGTTTGAAGAATAGCTGATCAATACCAGGAAAGATAGCGATTGACCAGCCTCATTTCAGCAGAAACCTTGATGTTAGGTGAAGCCAACACTGCATTTCTTCCTCCTGGCTTTCTCTGTGTAAGGTCCACTCAGGTCACCCACCTCTGATACCTTTTTTTTGTTGTTGTTGTTGAACATAGATTACAGTTTATTATCTTTATCCATTTCTTTCTCATGGCCAGTGAGCTAATCAACTTAATTGTATGCCTGGGGAAAGTTATTTCACTCTTCTACTTTGGTATTTTCTTTTTTTTTTAGGTATTAATTTTTTAATTAATTTTTATTGGAGCATAGTTGCTTTACAAACCTCTCATACCTTTAAAGCCAAGATGGAAGAAGTGTCAAGTGAGTGAAAAGGATTTACATACCAATCTGTCCAACTCATGTTCTTGACCAAATCACTCCTGCTGCTCCTAAAATCCTGTAATGAGATGGATAGCCTATTGTCTGAATTTGAAAGGCATGCTGACAAATACAAGGTAAATAGGTGCAGTTGCTATATCATTAGGGTTAAGAGTACGATGAACAGCTACTTGCAATACTAAATGTTGGAGCTGTGAATATAGGGTCATTTCACTCAGGAAGGTACTTCCGGGAGACCAGAAGCAAGTATTGTTGGGACAGGTCCCGCCACTGCATCCTGAGCAAGGCAACAGAGATTGACTTCGTATCTGCCCCTAAGTATCTGATGTCCTGCACATCTGAAATCATAAGGACAGTTTGTATTCATATACACACCAGAGTAGTGGGTGTTGGAAAATAAGTTTAAGGCAAAAGAACCAAAGAGAATGTACAACTTAAGTTCAAAATTGCCATCATAAGAAAATATGCTGAATTTCTAAGCTTATTATAAATGTCTGCATTCTTTTAGGGTTATTATCAGTAGCTAGTACTGGATGGTTATAGGCTGAAATCAAAAACTAGTCAGTAAATTCAATCTTGAACGCCACTGTCAGAAATATAGTGAAATGTATTTATGTATATTTCAGAGATACATTTTTATATATATGAATAATATATTAATAAATATATTGATATTCATTAATTAATTTCAGTACACTGGCAAAATGAATGTTAATTGCTTATAATCAAAACATCCCTGCAGGAATGCGAAGGCTGATAAGATAGCACACATGGAGGGCTCTGTACACATCTTCCAAAATCTTAATGACTAAAATGCACAAAACCAGTTTATAAAGCACATTACCATCTTGCAGACAGTCATATTAACTCTGCTCATAAATGAAGACTAAAGCCACATATATTAGTTTACAAAAAAAGACAATTGTTTCCATCCTGAAATATAAAAAAATATTTTATGCAATTTCTTTTCAAATATAATTGTATATAAATGTCTGGTCCTCATTTTCAAAGGATGTATGGTTTGGGTGTTTCTCAACGGAATTCTAATGAATAATTTTTCTTCAAATGAGTGCTTTAGTGCTTTACATCCATCCTCATTTGAGATGTAGAACTCTCAGCTTTGACTGAGAACAGCAAGAGGAAAGGACGTGATGTACACAGTTATTTTGCAAAACCTGCTCCTTCAATCCCTTTTGTCATTGTTCGTGCAGCAGATGATTTACAGTTGGTGGAGTTGCCCATCCTAGGGCTATCAGCATCTTTTCCCAGCCACATCTTTCTTGTTCAGTTGCATATCTCTAGCACCCAGCAAGTGCCTGGCATCTTGGAGATGTCACAAAATAAATGTTTGTGAAATAAATGAACGTATAAATTTTAAAAATTGTTAAAAGCATTAACTAGTTCTAGGTAGGTCCTTCAATAGCAGAGACGTCGAGATCACCCTTTATTGAGAATGGGGATGGAGTGAAGGATTTTTGTTCCAGCGGGGCTGGGAGCTGGGCAATAACTCAGAAGCAGCTGTTGGTTAAAAGGACAAACACCACCAGCTTGACAAGAGAAACCTGGAATGTTATGTGTAAACATACAATGATCCACCCACAAAACACAATTGTTCCTCTGTCAACGGCAGAAAGACGAAAGAGATCTTCCTGTAGATACCTTGTATACACATATCCACGTACATGTTACCATTGTATGTGTGTGTCGTGTGTGTCGGGGTGGTGCTACTTTCAAGACTGCCTCGACATTTTTTTTTTAAGATTTTTTTTTTTAATGTGGACCATTTTTTTAAAAAGTCTTTATTGAGTTTGTTACCATATTACTTCTGTTTTATGTTTTGGTTTTTTGGCCGGGAGGCATGTGGGATCTTAACTCCCCGACCAGGGATGGAACCCACACCCCCTGCAATGGAAAGCGAAGTCTTAACCACTGGACCACCAGGGAAGTCCCAAGACTGTCTTGATATTAATTTTACTTATAAAATTATTAAGGAATCAAAATTAAAAATATAACATCATGAGGGCTGATGGATGAAAACAGCAGGCAAAGGGCGGGACATAATGAAATCATAAGCCTCAGTTCCTAATGACTTCCAAGGATATCTTTAAAACAATAATTTTAGCATCTGGGATTGTCAACAAAGAGAATGCTAGTCTTGAAACCTCATAATACTTCCGGGTTCTCCAGCTACTTGGTGGAACTTGTACAAGTCTATCTCTATTTTCTAGGTCTTCTTTCGAAAAACAAGGTTGATTCAGCATATGTAAATTCCAAGTGTTCTGTTATTCTGCTTTATTCTCCCCTTGGGCTCTATTATCTCAAGTTATAAGAAAATAGGCAGAGGCCTGTAGAGGGGAGAGATAAAAGTCAACAAAGTCTAGTTATACAGGATGTTATCCACAATAGGAAAGGGGAGGGATGAAATTTCCAAACAACTTCCAACTTCTATATTTAGCATTACTGCCTGAGAGCCAGCTCTAGTTGCAGCCACAAGAAAAAAACTCAGGAGATCTTTCCTTTGAACCCTGTTTTACTGCATGAAAGGAGGAAATAAAGGAGTCAATGATGGTGAATTATGGCTGACAGAAAGGCGAGGACCTTGAACCTGATAATAAACAAAAGGTCTCTTTCAAAAAATGGATGTGTAAGATCTCCTGTTACAATAAGGAAGAAAGAAGGCATAGAAAATAGGAGGGAAAAGTTTCAGTATAAAGGTAGAAGCTTTCAATAGAGGGAAAAAGCACTAACTACCATTTCACCCAGAAGACATAGACTAATATTTTTAGTTGTAGACAATAGAATATCCAGTTTTCTTACTAGTTCAGGTATAATGGAATTTATTTTTTAAAAAAATTTCAACGCCTCAAAAAATCTCTGGGAGGATTAGGAAACTGGACTTGGCTGTAGTCACAGACATTGAGCCTGGACTGATCCTTGCTTGCGGAGAGGCCACTGTGCTGTGAGCTGCTGGTCACCAACTGTGCTGTTTGAGACGGTGCTGCAGAGGAAACAGATACTTGATCACAAGCTTGAAAATAAAGCACCCGCCCAATGTGTGCACTGCTTTATAATTCTCACCTCCACACCCCAAACTCATCCAGCAGCATCTAGGTGCAGAAACTAGGTCAAATTCATGTTCTCAACGTCCCCTTCTCAGTCGTACATGAAGGCAAGCTGGAGGGGCTTGAGTATATGCTGGGCAAGCCTGTTCTAGGGTCTTGGGATACTTGAGGGAATAAGATGGAACAATGCTACTTACTCCCCATTTGACTGAGATCATCATTAGGCTTTATAAAGGGTGCTGAGCATAAACTTATCACTGGGAGAGTTGGCTTCAGGCTTTATTCCATCCTCAACTCCTTTGAAGTCTCTTACTTCCTTGTGCTTTAATTTCCCCATCAACAAAGTTCACAACTAATAAAACATGCCCAGTTTGGTTGGTCAAAGTACACATAGGAAATGGAATTCACACAAGATCAGTGAAATGGCGATGTGGATAAGACACTACTTATAAATGTGTGGGCAGATTTAAGGGATGGTAAGAATATTAACAGAAGGAAGTTGTTGCCAACCCTGAGACTGAAAGGATGAACAAGGGAAATCCTATAGGGTAGCCCACTGATCCCTGGAGCTGTGGAGAAGGGGTGGTTTGGCACCTGGAGCCTGGTTGGGGGGAGAAGCCATGCCCAGAGTGGTACCTAAGCCCTATCTCTCCCCATCCACCTCAGACATCCTCCTGGTGATACCTGAAGACCAAACCTGGAAAGCCAGCTGCAAGAAAGCCTGGTGTAGACCGAGCAGCCAGGATAAAAACTACCCAGAATGGACTAAGGAGAAGACCAATGGAAAATAACCAACACACCTAAATATTCCGCAGACATATTTACAAGGATTCCGGGAGATAATGTACGCAGCCATGCTTCAGAAAGCATTTGAAGTGTTCTGTTGTTGTTTGTTTTGTTTTGTCTTTTCTCATTTGTTAATTCACTTATATGTGCCTTGTTACTTAATGTAGATCATGACTTCCTTATGCATCATCAAATATACATCTATGGCATCTTTTTTATTATTAATTTTTATGACGTATAGTTGCTTTACAATGCCTGTGTTAGTTTCTGCTGTACAGCAAAGTGAGTCAGCTGTACGTATACATACATTCCCTCTTTTTTGGATTTCCTTCCCATTTAGGTCACCACAGAGCATTGAGTAGAGTTTCCGGTGCTCTACAGTAGGTTCTCATAGTTACCTATTTTATTACATAGTAGTGAGTATATGTGTCAATCCCAATCTCCCAGTTCATCCCACCCCGCTTCGCCCCTTGGTTGTCCATACGTTTGCTCTCTACATCTGTGTCTCTACTTCTGCTTTGCAAAGTGTTGTTTTTAAAGTTGAGTAATATTTGTCTATGGATACTTTCTCTTCTGGATGTGTTATTCTTCATTCTGCTCTTACCAAGGAATTTTTGGTTTTTCTAATTGGTTCATGAGACATGAGAAGTGGGTGGAATAAGTTCAAAGAAAGTAATGAGGAATGAGTTTGAGGAGGGTAAATAGTCCTGGCAGTAGCAGCCAGGGACAGGGTCTTAAGGGAAAAATTGTAAAACAAAGATTGTTGAGGCCAAATGGATAGAAGATGAAGGGCTATGGAATTTAGCCATGTGTTAGAAAAGATCATTGCAATAAATTGTCTTGATTCCCACTTTAAAGTAAATATTATTTTCTGGATTTAATGTAAATAATAGAGCAGTAATGGAACAGTAACCACAAGCAATACAATCAGGTCATCAGCTTACATTCTCCCTATATTTCATACAAGGGCCATATTTCTTCATTGTGAAAAGAATTATATTTTAAATGAATAGTATTTCTTCATGAATTAAAAACAGAGGAAAATCTAGCTTCCTTAGTTTGGTTAATATAAATGTTACCAACTTTAAAATGAGCTGCAGAAACATTTTTCTAAAGCTACAAAGATCCTGAACAAAATCCTTCAGAGAAGAAAGATAAGCAGATGTGAGTGGTGACAGAAATCACAATGATTGGAATTCTGGCTTAAAGAAAGCACATTTTTTGTTTCCTGACTGAAGACACTGTTTTCCATAATTATATTCTTCTCCCGAAGGTGAGTTAAAAATGAAAATGAAGCATTGAAAACCATGTGGAAAGAAAAACTTAAGATCCACCATGTTTGTTCAGACTTTGGCTAGATATCATTTTAGAATCTGCATTTGGAAATTTTAGACTAGAAGTCAGACAGGAATAAGATACTCCATCATGTTTTAGTAGTTTCTATTGGCAGTGGGGTCTGAAACTTAAATAGACTCCTTTGTTATTGTGGTACTTCTATGAGAAATAAAAGAGTGAAACCAAGCTTTAAAAAGCCTCTCTAAGTCTGCCTTTCCAAGACTGTTTCTTTGGGAGGGTGAGATAGCTCAGGGCATTGTCACAGTGGCCCCTTGGCTGTACTCAATGAGCACATAAACCTCAGCAGATAATGACCAAAAACACAGAGAGTGATTGAATGATGTCAAGAAGGTACCAACTGGATATTAGCCGCCTTGCTAAATCTCAGTGCCACCAGGTAGATTTACTCAGCAAGAGCGAACGAGAGCCACGGAAGAGATCCAGGCTAGCCAAAATGGAAACTAAAGGTAAAAGCTCTTCCTTCTACAGAAGTCTGAATTATTCAAGTTAAAAATATGGTTCACTAGTGTACGAGAGCTAAAGTAGGCATTTCCTTTGGGAGTAACACAGATACACACTACTATATATAAAATAGGTAAACAACACGGACCTACCGTATAGCGCAGGGAACTCAACTCACTATCTTATAATAACCTATAATGGAAAAGAATCTGAAAAAGAATATATGTGTGTGTATGTGTATATATATATATATATATATATATATACACACATATATATATAAAACTGGATCACTTTGCTGTCCACTTGAAACCAACACAACATTGTAAATTAACTATACTTCAATAAAAATAAATAAATAAGCATTTTTAAAAAAATTTAAATCTTGTATCTATCATGACATATGTTTTCCCAAAACCCACTAGCCCCATATTCTCTTCTGTAGATCTAAAGTCAATTTTCCCACCAAGCTGCAGATCTGTTTCAGGTCAGCCTTATGAATGGACACTTTTTATGCAGAATGAAATATCAATACTTCATTGTATTACACTCTGAAGGTAAAAGCTGTGGCTAGATTGACAAAATATTATGTAAATAGTGGCAGACATCTGAGGAAGACGAATGGCTGAAAAGCCGAATAACATAAAAAGTTAATATATTTAATGTTAACCTTTGTAGCTTCGGTAATAATTTGAGTATAGGGAAAATTGTTGTAGAAAGCATAGTCATATTAAGCAAAGAGAAGAACGTCATGGTAATAAATGAATCCCTCAGTTTTCCGGGAAACTGGCAGGATATATTATTCTACTTTAACACTAAAAGCTAAACCCAAGACTTTATTAATGTTGAGTGCCATTCTTCTTTGTCGTTTGGACTTACTGGAAAATGGAGACTGTTTCTGTCTAATTATCTATTTCAATCAAAAACCTAAAACATCTCAACACCAAAGCTTAAAAACAAAAATTGCTACCATATAGAAAAGAAAATAATATTTTAAAAATCAAATGCAAGAGGCTTAGCTGGGGTTTTCTATTAACACACAGTAAGTAAGGTATTAAAACTTCGCAGGAGTGAATATTATATAATTACAAATAAATTATATTTCCTCCCCCAGAATGTCAGGGACCAATTAGAACACAGAGACAGAATGAGATGAAAGGGGCGGAGGTTAGATGATGGTCTTTCTTTTAATTTCACAGGTGAAAGATGGTTTGGGGAGAGAGGAACAGATGTAAGGAACTCAGTTAAGGAAAGAAACAAACTCCAGAAAAATTCTGGGTTATTTGAACAACCAGCTCAATCTTGATGTAGTATACTTCAATAAAACAAGGGTTTGGTTAGGAACAAGTGTTTGGTTTCTGGTTGGGTTCCTTCAGGGGAGACGTGAGATCATCTCACAGTGAAAATAAATTTTTTTGAAAAGGTGTTTAGGGGGAGCAGTTTGTTTGTTTTCATATGGGAAGATATTAAATACTTGAGAGTCTAAGAATGGGCCTCCTGACACTTCATTCCCTTTTTGCATTTGTCTCATCTACTGACAGAAGTTGATGTAGAAGCACTGCTTACATTCAGACAGGAATGTTGTAGCGTTGTGTTTTTCTATTCCATCAATAAGACAATAAAGACAGCAGTCCCTGGACAAACCCATTCATCGCTAAAATTCTCTTAAGACAGTAAGATTTTTTGGAATTTCCATGAACTGCCAAGCACTTGTTTAAAATCAAGCAATTGCCTGTGACTCAAATAGACTAAAAATGTATGTCTCACTTTCCACGGTAAATGATAAAATATTTGTGGGATTAAAGAAATACATTTGTTTTAGGCTTTGTCTATTAGAGGTTAAAGCAAATGGGAATTCATCTCTATACCAACAAAATACGTGGAATTGAATGGAGTCCATGGGCTTCTGGATTTTTGAGAGACACATTATCTCTCTTTAAGAACATCAGAATAAACAATAATGGAAAAAAGTAGACATTTGAGAGCATACTTGACTTGCTTACTATGGAGGATTCTGGACAAGTAAAACACGAATGCCACGCCTTTGTAATGACACTAGGAAACTGGAAACATATGACTTACTGCTACAATCTCTCCATCCCGGAGCCATATTAGAATGCAGGCTCTAGGAGGAGCGTATTCCTTTATTATTCCCCAAACACATTACTCTGCTCAGTTCTAGTCTGCTAGCTTGAATGCATATTGCTCCCTGGAAAGAACTTACAATTCCCTTTACAATGCATTTACAGTTGATTAAAGAATGGATTTGCAATTCAGAGTCTATAATTAGAGCAAAGGGTCTCTATAATTTTAGGTACCCTCATCCAGTAATGGTGATGTTATGGAGATTAGCCTCTATTATAAGGACCCATGGCCATTGAAATGATTACTGGAAAGCATGTGTTGAGGTTTAGTAGCCCATTCTTCTACCACAGGAAGCCTATTATATACAGTGTTATACAAGGCTACCAGACAGGAAAAATGAGATTAACAATTAACACCTTGCTCAAAGGATTAGTATATCTCTTGTGCTGTGATGATTTGGATTCTAATTAAAATTCTCAGAGATGTGGGGTGTGTGTGTGTGTGTGTATGTGTGTGTGTGTGCCCTCACATGTGTATGTGTCCTTTTTCAGGTATCTGCTGCTTGCTTGGAGGTGGGTTTTTTTTTGGTTTTTTTTTTTAGTTAGTTTAGTTTTGGCTGCACTGGGTCTTCGTTGCTGTGCACAGGCTTTCTCTAGTTGCGGCAAGCAGGGGCTACTCTTCCTTGTGGTGCGCGGGCTTCTCATTGCGGTGGCTTCTCTTGTGGTGGAGCACAGGCTCTAGGCACGTGGGCATCAGTAGTTGTGGCACGCGGGCTCAGTAGTTGTGGCTCGTGGGCTCTAGAGCACAGGCTCAGTAGTTGTGGCACATGGGCTTAGTTGCTCCGCGGCATGTGGGATCTTCCCGGACCAGGGCTCGAACCTGTGTCCCCTGCATTGGCAGGTGGATTCTTAACCACTGCACCACCAGGGAAGCCCAAGAATTCTCTTTTATTGCTTGGAGTTCTTAAAAATTGTGTTGGTTAGACTATCACCTAAGCTGGTAGCAAACCTTTTTGTTAGAAGGGGTTTCTCATTGATCTTGAACCAGAAACCATATAGTGTCTTCTAAGGAAAATCTGAATATTAATGTACTTAGCTCTCCTATATACCTGCTTGTTTTTTCATGTCTGATGCAATTTTACCGTTGATTTATGCAATCATTTCTATGGGATTCTGCAATTGAGCAGACTTACAAGAATTTTCTGTAGACAGAAAACAGGGTCTACAGTTGTTTCCAAAGGCACAATCTGTCCACTCTGGAACTAGGGTCTGTGAAACCAGCACAGGGGTGTGGTTAAAAAATGCAAATTTTCTATTTATATTCTAAAAATTCATTCTTTTCTAATTTCGGTTTGTGATTTTTACACTGCATGTATAATTGATATAGTAGCACATGTTATTATATAATTTATAAATAACTTGCATATATTAAATGTGTGCAGGGTTTCTTCTAACTGAAAGGAGTTTGCAAACAAACATGTGAACTTACTAAGATACTCCAAAGTACTCATACTCTCATTCCTTTGCCTTTTTTGAATTCAAATTGGTGGGAAAATAAGGAAATTGAAATTCATTTTCTCCTCAAATTCGTAGTAATTCTTGGTTTAACTGACTTAAAATTATTCAAGTGATGGTTAAGCAATTTCATTGCTGGGGTGATAATAGTAATGAGAAAAAAATGTTATAAATAGTGTACATTAGATGATTAACTGCAGTGTTTCGGGGGACTGGAGAAAATTATAGGTGGAATGAAGCTTTACTTTAGGCTTCATTAAAACTGCTAATAACAGAATATTTAATATAATCTCAGTTAATGAGAAATGGATGAGGTGCCCAGCCAGAAGAGGCAAGAAAAAAATCTTCTTCAACATGGAGAAAAGTCAAACAGCTTCTATCTGAGACGAGGGTTTAGCTATTGTGGTACTTCTTCGCTTAGCTCAGTGTCTGGGGCACGGTCTGTGCTCAGAAAGTGTCTGTTGAATAAATGAATGAACAAATTTATGATATCACTGCAAACCATTCAAATATTTAAACATTTATCAGGATTAGTAATAAAACTCAATGATTTTTTTTAAGTTGAAGAAGATATAAAAGATGGTGAAGAATAAAACAGGAAGTTCAAGAATCTGAAGAATACTTATATATGTGCGTGTGTGTGTATAAGTGAATCACTGTGCTGTACACCTGAAACTAACATGATATTGTAAATCAACTATACTTCAATTAAAAAAAAAAAAACAACGAGAAGCTCCCAAATATAGAATAGAAGAAATGTAGACAATGAATTACATACTGATAGGAGTAACTTCACAATTTGGCCAGTCCTGAGCAAGACTGGACAAGATTCCACATCATTGCATGCTATATACTCTTTAACACATACATACTTGAAATAGCCATTTCTGCCTATAATTTTAAGAGGACTTTTTTTTTATAGCAAATGTAAATATTTGAATAATGACAAAGAAATAACAGAAATCTGTTATTTTTCACTTCTGTGAATTACCATAGATATTCTGCATGACATTTTGTTTAGGAATTTTAGAAAATATATGTTTTAATCCTATTGCAACTGAACAAATGACTATCTGATGGGGGAAACATGAACAAAAATAATTAAAATGGTTTATTAGTGATAAAACAGATTGCATAATTAGGCAAGAATATGGATAAAGTTAACATCTCTAATGATAGTAAGGTGGGAAAGATCATTTTAAACAATATTTATAACTGATGGAAGAAAGAGAATTCCGAAGTTATTATTGTTATTGTAGGGAAAAAATGAACTATAGGTTGATCTCTAGAGGTTTAGAAAAAAGGAAAGAATGAAGATCTTAAGCAGAAGAGTATAAGTTGGTCCCACAGGAATAATAATTAGATGTTTTAATTATAGGTAAAAGAATATTAATAAAAAATAATTTAGTAAATAGGATAAAATTATTATGTAAAAAAGGATGTTTACCTTACTAAAGAAATGCTATTTAACAGAATATTATACTGAAGATGAAATTACTCCACTTGTTCTATTTTATATTAAAGCTTTCATTTTTACATAATGTATAATTAAACCATGAACTAATACAACGGAGGTCATAGGAAAATTTGAACTGATAAAAATCTAGAATAATGTGGGATTTTATAAATATTAGAAAACTGGACAAGTTCAGTCTAGAGAGCATAAGTAAAGAAAAGCTGAGGTGACTATCTGAAAAAGCTTTTACAAACATGATATGGTAAATAAGTCAGATCGATTATTCCTCTTGAAGACAAAACCAGTCACAGGATTGAAAGGAAGCAGGAATAATATCCTTTAAATGTACCATCATGTTCCTCTGATACAAACGTGTGAATGAGAATGGATCTTTGGATGGCTTTAAGATGACACTGGCATTCTGAACATTCAGAAATAAGGAGGAATAACTTTTAAAAATGCATTAGATTTTTCCAAGCTTCTATAATATTTTAGATTATGCTGCAGAAAACAAAAGTAGTTTGTCAATTTCATAAGATTAAAAAAAGAGAAAACTTCCATTTTAAAATGATTTTTAATTTTTTAACGCGGATTTTTTTATTGAAGTATAGATGATTTACAATATTGTGTTAGTTTCAGGTGTACAGCAAAGTGATTCAGTTATACACACATACGTATCTATTTTTTCAGATTGTTTTCCCTTATAGGTTATTACAAGACATTGAATATAGTTCCCTGTGCTATACAGTAAGTCCTTGTTGGTTATTTTTTGATACAGTAGTGTGTATCTGTTAATCCCAAACTCCTAATTTATCCCTCCACCCCCTTCCCCTTTGGTAACCATGAGTTTGTTTTCTATGTCTTACAAGTTGTTAAATTTGGAAACCATGTTTGCTTTTTAAGGTAATTTTATTATAAAATGAATAAATAACTAAAATAGAAAACTTAGTAAAGAAACAATAGAAAATATTTTTTTAAATATATATAAACACTTCTAATTTTACCACTTAGAAATCTATGAAATTGTACATCTCCTTTTTGTCCTTTTTCTTTGAAAATATAATATACATAAAAAGAAATGTTTTCTTTTTCTCTTTTTCATTTTAAACATTGGTTCTCAAGCCAAAACCATTTTGCCCCACTCTGGGCATTTGGCAATGTCTGGAGACTGGTGATGTTACTGGTCTCTAATGGTAGAAGCCAGGAATGCTGTCAAATACCCTACAATACACAGAACAGTTCCCCACAAAGAGTAATTCTCTGCCCAAAATGTCAATAGTGCTGACATGGGAAGTACTTGAAATAATAATATAAGCATTTTTTAATTATTTAAATTATTTAAAAATATTTCAATAGCTGCATATGATAACATCACACGATTTATTATAAAATTCTTCACCTTCCACATTTGTTAAAAAGAATAATGTTTTAAAATTTTAGTTTTCCCAAATATTTGTCAAATATCAAATTTGATTTAAAAATGCATGAAGAAAACTTGATGAAATTTCTTTCACCTTCTCTTAAGTCTAATGGCTAGGATGAGTTCATATTGTTATTACTACAGGGTAACATGAGGTTTGTTTCCCAAACACTGGAAGAGAATTTCAGAGCATTACGATTCTCTTCACTCTTTATTAACTTCCAAAAATACCCATTTACATCAAGGGCTTGATATTCCTAATACCCTCTGCTGACTAAAAGAATTAATAGCTCGTAATGTTGTTCTTCTTAATAAATGAAAAAAAATTACTGATCATATACTCTCAAATTAAGCCAAATTACAGCCATTTGATCAAGACTGAGCTAGTTGCTGCTTTGTTCTTCCTTTTTTGAAGCAATATAACATAAAGTATAAACAACTCAAACTCTAATTAATTCATTAATTAAGGAAGCAAACCACATATTGAAGATGATTGAGGATTTATTTCAGATATTCTCACAATATCTAAAACCACTAATTTTCTCCCATACCTATCCATTTTCCTAAATGTACAATTTATCAGTAAGTTTATACCACTGTTTGTACATGCCGTGAATGGTAGAACATCCATAACTTAGAAAAAAAATCTTCCTAATTGCGTAAAGGCCAGTCTGAACAGCTCTTTTGTAGGGAATGCAACACAGGTTTCTTTGTGAAGTTTTGGGAGCTTTCTTGGTATTTTCTAATGATGTCACATTGATAACATCTATCAAGCCCTACTCCTTGAGCCTCTTGTCTTTTTCCACAGTAGCTAAAATCAGAAATTTTGATGAGGAAACATAAAGGAGAAATAAGACTTATTCTCCCTCCCCAAGTAATTACCATCCAAATGGATCCCCCAGTTGAAGTTACCACTGTCTCCGGAATTCTCAGGTGCTCCCAAGAACTATTCGAAGCCCTGTAAGGACAAGTCGACGTTGCTGGAAAGAAACTCCTTGTCAGTTTCAGGAGGTGGAGGAGAAGAGCCAACAGGTAAGTTCTATGAAAGATATTATTTCTGGCTAAATATTCTTATCACCTTCCCTGAGTTCAAAACATGATTGCAAGAAATGAGTTCACTGCTACCTTTCCTTCTTCCTGTTTCACAGATTTTTATCTATCTGAAGATAAGAGCTGTGCTCGGCCTTCCTCATGTACATGATAAGATAAAATGTTGTTACAACAATGGAATATTATTCCGCCATAAAAAAAGAATGAAATAATGCCATTTGCAGCAACATGGATAGACCTAGAGATGATCATACTAAGTGAAGTAAGTCAGCCAGAGAAATACAAATATCACGTGGTATTGCTTATATGTGGAATCTAAAATATGATACAAAAGAACATATTTACAAAACAGAAACAGACTCACAGACATAGAAAACAAACTTATGGTTGCCAAAGGGGAAAAGGGGGAGGGATAAATTAGGAGTTTGGGATTAAAATATACACACTACTTTATATAAAATAGGTAACCAACAAGGACCTATTGTATAGCACAGGGAACTATACTCAATACTCTTTAATGACCTCTATGGGAAAATAATCTAAAAAAGAGTGGATATATGTATATGTATAACTGATTCACTTTGCTGTACAGCGGAAACTAACACAACATTGTAAATCAACTATACTCCAATAAAAATTTTTAAGAAAAGATAAAATGTTGTAAGAAGCAACTCTGTACCATATCCTTCATAGGTAATAATTTTCTGTTGTTTCTGTGTGTGTGTGTGTCTGTGTGTGTAAAATATCAGTATATATCCAGCCCTATTAGTGATTTCCTTTTGCTAGTGTTTGCTGCTTCTATTCATTACTTCTGGACCTCACAGTCTAATTGATATCTTTGAAAACAGCCTATTTCTTTTTGCAGTAGGCCAGCTACAGTCTTCCATTCTCTACGTGTCCAGTTAGGTTATGAAGGTATCTTTCTTTTTTTTGAATAATATTTTTTATTGAAGTATAGTTGATTTACAATATCATGTTAGTTTCAGGTATACAGCACAGTGATTCAGTTATACCTATGTGTGTGTGTGTATGTGTGTGTGTATATATGTATTCTTTTTCAGATTCTTTTCCCTTATAGGTTACTACAAAATATCAAATATAGTTCCCTGTACTATACTGTAAGTCCTTGCTGGTTATCTACTTTATATATTCTAGAGTGTATATATTAGTCCCAATCTCCTAATTTATCCCTCCCTCCCCTGCTATCCCCTTTGGTAACAATAAGTTTGTTTTCTATGTATGTGAGTCTCTTTCTGTTTTGTAAATAATTTCATTTGTATCTTTGTCAGAATGTCCATCCTCAAAAAGTCTACAAATAATAAAATCTGGAGAGGGTGTGGAGAAAAGGAAACCCACCTATGATGTTGGTGGGAATGTAAATTGGTACATCCACTATGGAGAACAGTATGGAGGTTCCTCAAAAAACTAAAAATAGAGTTGTCATATTATCCTGCAATCCCACTCCTGGGCATGTATCTAGAGAAAACTATAATTCAAAAAGATACAGGCACCCCAATGTTCATTGCAGCACTATTTACAATAGCCAGTACATGGAAGCAACCTAAGTGTCCATCAACAGATGAATGGGTAAAGAAGATGTGGTATATATATATACAACAGAATACTACTCAGCCATAAAAAAGAATGAAATAGTGCCATTTGCAGCAACATGGATGGACCTAGAGATTCTCATACTAAGTGAAGTAAACAAGACAGAGAAAGACAAATACCATATGACATCACTTATATGTAGGATGTAAAAAATGACTTTATCTACAAAACAGAAACAGGCTCACAGACATAGAGAACAGACTGGTGGTTGACAAGGGAGAGGGGGTGTGAGAGGAATGGAGTGGGAGTTTGGGATTAGCAGATGCAAACTATTATATACAGAATGGATAAACAACAAGGTCCCACTATATAGCAGAGGGAGCTATATTTAATATCCTGTGATAAACCATAATGGAAAATAATATGTAAAAGAATGTATATATATATGTGTAACTGAATCACTTTGCTGTACACTGGAAACTAACACAACATTGTAAATCAATTATACTTTAATAAAATAAACTTTTTAAAAATCGTTTTAATACCAAATTGTGGTGTTGACAGTTGGTTTGAGCTTGGATTTATTGAACACAATCTACAAAATACCTACTACCCATTAGTTACTGTTCCAGCAATGGGGTTTTGTTATCTATGAATGCATATCCATCTCTCAGCTTTCTGGTGGTCCAGTGGTTAAGACTTTGCCTTCCAATGCAGGGGATGCGGGTTCGATCCCTGGTCGGGGAGCTAAGGTCCCACATGCCTCACAGCCAAAAAACCAAAACATAAAGCAGAAGCAATATTGTAACAAATTCAATAAAGACTTTATAAATGGTCCGCATCAGCTTTATCTCTGAAGGTCACTTATTCAGCTGGCTGTTGATTCTTCCCACATTGGGATGCCAGACTTAGAAAGACAAAAACATTGGGTGCCCAGATAAACAATAAGGTCCTACTGTACAGCACCAGGAACTATATTTAATATCCTGTGATAAACTATAATGGAAAATACATATATGTATAACTTAATCACTTTGCTGTATAGCAGAAATTAACACAACATTATAAATCAACTATACTTCAATAAAATTAAAATATGAAAAAACTAGGTGCTCAATTAAATTTGATGTTCTGATAGATATCTAATAATGTTCTGGTATAAGTATGTCTCAAATATTGCAAGAGAAATACTTTATTTAAAAAAATTATTTATTCTTCATCAGAATTTCAAATTCGAGTGGGCAATCTTGTATCCGGAAATCCTATGCCACATGAACTGTGTTCCACTAACCCTACGATAACACACATTATAACCCTTTTGGCAGAGTGGCTTCTCTTAGGGACACCAGACTGAAAAATAGATTTTCCCAGCAGGATGAATCATGAGGCATGATCTTTCACACGAAATACCATTAAACATGCCACCTGGCTGCAGTGGCTCATTTGTAAAACTTTGAACATTTTCACAACTATTGGTTTTCGTGTGAGTTTTGTTGTAAGGGAGCCATACAGAAGGTACATGGAAGTCTACACCAAAGACCCCCAGCTCAGCTTGTGGCTCCTGAAAGACTTCTTGGGGCAAGTCATGCTGAAACATTGATTTCCATTTCCTTCCTAGTTCCCCTGACTATCACGAAAGGTGGTGTTTCTTAACCTTGTTTTTGTGTTGGAATCATTTGAGGAATTTCACAAATCTCAATATCCAGGTTATATCTCAGACCAATTATGACATAATCTCTAGGAATGGGTCTGCAGCACTTTTAAAGCTCCCTGGGTCATTGCCATATGCAGCCAAGGTTGAGCAATGGCGCTCTACCAACCCAACAAACTGCATTCCATACATTTACAAAAAATGAGGGTAGCCCTTGCTTCAATGGCCCCCTCCCCAGTTAGCAATTCACTGTAATTTCTTCAACTCTTGTTTATTTCTTCCCAATCTGCTTCTTCTATAACTTTGTTCTCTTCGGATTATTGACTTTATTCTTTATTTTTAAAATTGGCATTTGAATGTGATTGCTCCAGGTTTTGACTCCCTGGAGTCAAAACGATCAAGGGCTTGGCTCAAGTTTACCCCTAAGGCTTTCTCTCTCCGAATACTTTGATGTTCCCTCCTAGTCAACCCATCAAGACCCCTCTGCTAGTAGGTAGCTAGGATCATGCCACCACATAAGCAGCCTACCCAGGCTCTGCGCACAAAGGGATTTTTTCATTTCTATTCTACAGGTTGGTAATATCCATTCTGTGATTGCTTCCCGAGCACTGATAAATATTCTTTCTGACTAATTACAGGGAAGATTTAAGCCCTATGCATCCCTCTAAGGACTCCAGATCCAAGAATTCCCGGTTCGGGGGTACTCAAATTGAGCAATTAAAGCTACAAATTAAGTCAAATTTTTCATATATTATTTCTAGAAGAGAAAATTATGTTGAAAGAGATAAGTTATTGCTGTAAACAGCTTTCAGGTGGATGACAAAAGAAAAAAAGAGAGAGAGAACAAAAGAAAGAGTAAAATTTCAGGCAGTTTGTCTTTTTAACACTTGATTTTGGATAACTCATAAAACACGTGTCTCTCTTAAATGAATTTTACCGTATATGGATTTTTAAATGCAGTGACTAATGCTTACATTTCTGAGAATTATTCTTGGCACTGAAGCTATTTAGATACCCCCTTTAAGCCAAGAGAAACACTTACCATCATAGGCCTTCCTAAATATTGTACACAAAAACACTAAAAGGCGTATCATGGTTTTTCACATAAATGCTATCTTGTTTTAAAAATCTAAAAGATCTCTTATGAATTACATTGAAATTTATTTCTCCATGGCTTTACATAAAAAAAGTTTCTCCATAGTTAAAAAATAATAATCCTGGGCTTCCCTGGTGGCACAGTGGTTGAGAATCCGCCTGCCAATACAGGGGACACGGGTTCGAGCCCTGGTCTGGGAAGATCCCACATGCCACGGAGCAACTGGGCCCGTGAGCCACAACTACTGAGCCTGCGCGCCTGGAGCCTGTGCTCCGCAACAAGAGAGGCCGCGATAGTGAGAGGCCCGCGCACCGCGATGAAGAGTGGCCCCCGCTTGCCACAACGAGAGAAAGCCCTCGCACAGAAACGAAGACCCAACACAGCCAAAAATAAATAAATAAATAAATAAATAAATAAATTAAAAAAAAAAAAAAATAATCCTTTTCTCCTGTAGGTCACTATTTCTCCAAAGAAACTACACAAATTTAAAAAGTCCACTGCCAGTCACTTTACACACATGTATGAAAAGAAAGCAGAATGAATACAAGCTAGAAGTAAGTCCATATCCTGAAATGCCATTAATCTAAGAGTGGAGTGATTTTTGACTATTTATTTTCACCTGTATGGCTAAAAAAACATAATATTATATGTATGTTTAAACAAAACTTTCTCTATGGTGGACCATACACACATATATGTTCAAGGTTTAATTCAAGGTGTTGACATCATCCTTTACACCACTCGATACTGTCTGGATCGTGGTTTCCTCAGAGATTGTTTCAGCAATAACTAGCAAGATAACTTGGCTCGGGGCACTTATCAAGGCATAAGTATTTTAAATTCGGTTCCAACAGGGGCACTTACGCTTAAGACAAGTTATCAGTTTCCTGATCTTATTTTCTCAAAGGGATGTCCTACCCCAAGTAAAGTATAGAACCTGTCTGCTAGCTTGTGCCCTTAACTGAAGATCCATCCCTTACTACTTACTGTGCAATATGTCAGAGGTCCACCTGGGACAATGTCAAAGAGGCAAATATGAGTCTGCCCATCCAGCCAAGTCAACAGAATCAACTTTGGAAATAAAGAGACTTCCGACCTTGGCTTATCACCTGCACGCTCGTTCTTTTATCCCACAAGAATTGACTGACCATCTACAGTATGTTAGTACCTGTACCATGGGCTGGGGACACTCCTCTGCCATTCTAAGCCTTACAGGTTAGCGTCCTGCTGTGTCAATGTTCACTAAGTGATGAATCAAAGGTTGGTTTTTAAAATCTCAGATATCCATATACTTTGTTTAAAAAAGCAAACATAATGTCAGTTACCAAGAAGCTCCCTAATACCTTAGTATATATACACTTAAAAAATTTTTAGAAACATATAAGTTTAATTAAAGACTGCAGGTAGTTAAATGGTCCCTGAAGAAACTGATTCTCTTACAAGAAAAATGAGCAACTACTGGGACTATAAAATGCAACACACATTCTACACTTTCCCACTGGAGAGGGAAAAAAAATTAACTAATGGACATTCTCAAACAAATATGGCTGGATTGATAGGAAATGGTGGCTTCAGTCAAACCCCACCCCACATACCAGTGTGACCACTGCTTAGCTGGTCACAAACGATAGAAACCAGCTCTGGCTGCAAGGATCTTCAGTCGAATTTTGGGAATTGGCACATGAAAGAGTCTAGAGTGTTAGGGTGATGGCATTATTTGAGGAGAGCGAGAATTGGATCCTTCTTCAGAAAGTGACCTTCAGTTTAAGTGGGTTACACCCAATTCCTCTTAAAAGATAAATCTGCATATGTTTGATTAGAATGCATAGAGATTTCAAAATGTCCTGGATTGGGAAGAAGGAATTCTGGATAATGTCTACTCTTCAGACAGGCCTCACACAAGCAGAAACTTAGTAGATAATCAGGGAAATGTCAGTCAGTATTGGCTTTGAACCCTGGATCATTGTCAGTCTGACCAGAAAGGATTTTCCATACTGATGCTGCAATAGTGTCCAGTCTGAGTGAATGCATAAAATATCTCTCTTAAAATTCAAAGCTTATTTGGATGAGGTAACACTATCTTGGCAAAATGGAAATGGCAAATAGGACCACCATATTTTTCCTGGAGTAAAAGAAGTAGGTGAACCCGAACAGGGGAGACTGTCGAGAATGGCAGAACACATGGAAACTACCAGGGGAGAAGACACAGGAAAGACAAAGATTCTGAAGACAAATCATGCAAATCAACAGCTGTGTCTAGGGCTGGGGAAGAACTTCACTTGGCATCTCTCTCAGGAATTGAAAGTCATCCCAAGGCGATACGGGGTGTTATCCTGAGTTAAATTGGTTTTTCTTTTCTTGAAAATTAAATTCAGTAAATACTGTCAGTATTGAAAATTAAATTCAGTAAATACCATGCTGTCTCTTTTAATCATTTACTCCATGGCTTGAGCCAAAGATTAGGTCCCACTTAACCATTGTTCGTAACTTTAAAAAGAGCGGCATTTGTTTTTAAAACCAAAAGGTCAAGAGCTAAGCAGAGAGTTCTGAGGTGGCACTCTCAAGGTGACAAGAAGTACCTCAGGCAAGCCCTGGAGTTTACTCCTAGGGGTTCCTTCTTTGTCTGAGTTTCTCACATTGCAGTTACCTAGCTATCACCAGCCATTTTTTTCTCATCGTGAAATGCCTCTGCCCCTTTAAAACTGGTATCTAAAATTGGACCAAGAGATTTCTTAGGACTGCAAGAATGGCTGGCATTTTCCAAACTATCTTTATTAAATAACAAGAGCATAGAAAAAGGAGCAGAAAACTGTGGAAGATTTCCTGAGTACCAACTCTGAATCGTACAGTAACTGTCCTTCATTTCCAAACGGATGATACAGTTTCCCTAGATACATACCATCTTTAGAAGCTTCTGGACCTTGCATCGCCTGCTCTCTCCATCAGACAAAAGCTATCTTCTCTCCTTCTTCAAACAATCTGCTCTGGCCTCAAGCAATTCCCAAATTCATAATATTTGACTGTAAGACACAGGCGTGATCCTGTGGGGAATATTACAGGCTATGCAAGTGCCCATGTGAATTTCTGGAATCTACCTGAATGGCTTCCCCAAAAGCTATATTTAAGGAGGCTGAGCATCTAGTGTTCATGAGGGGGAAGGGAGGGACTGTATTCCTTGGAATCCCTTCAGATAAAGACAGATATTTATACGTTGCCCTGGCTTTGCTGCTGAGGTCACAGCCCAAGCAATTTTTCATCTTTTCTGGGTTTCCTGCTGTAGAATAGACAATTAGCACAAAGGGATTGGATCCCTTATGACAATCTGAATCAGTAAAAATAAACAAGCTGGCTATATTTAGGCTTTGAATTTAAATGAGAATTAAATCCTTTATTATTTCATAATACTATTAATAACTGCTCAATAACTACCTTTTGTTCAGAAAAAAACCCTGATTATAGATGCTTCCATAGCACCTGAAGTGTCTAAAACCAATTCCACCAATTTAACAATAGAAAAAAAACCATATTTTCATCTACTCCAAAGGCAATTTACTTTGAAAAAAACTTTACAGAAATAGGTTTTTTTTTTAATAGAAAACTAAAAATGGCTAAAAACAGATTTACAACCATTAGCAAAGGGAATCCCTGTTGGCCAGTGATGTCACACTTCAACACGCACAGTATATACAGTTAAGTAATCATATGCCATCACGTTTCCTGTTTCAGTCACTAGCGTTACATGAGGATATGGGAACAGTCTGCATTTCCTTTCATTATTTGCTTTATGTTCTGTGAACTTCCCCTCTTATTGTAGTATTTGCAGGGGGAAACAATGGTGTACATGAAAGCTTAGCATATTCTGCTCTTTTACCTTATTCATCGCCTTTACACAACACAATCCTTTTGCAGATTAAATTTCAAGAGTTGGTCTCAGTCCAAAGGGAAATTGCCTTGGAGAAGTTGAAGAAAATATAACAAGATGTATTTGATTTAGATGATTTTTTAAAAACCCATTGTCGATTTAAAAACAATCTAAACATAAATACTCTGGGACATTAGTAATTTAGAAATGAGTACATGTATTTTCATCAAATTATGAGAATTATAATTTAAATAGTGTCAAGACAAGAAAAAAATGTTTCCAAATTTTGTGATTTTTCAACTGTAAGCAAAACAAAAAGAGTTACCTTTTCCCTAGGTAGCACTCTGTTCTTTCAGAGTCTATGAAAGGAAATTAAAGAACAAAATTAATGTTAAGAAGATCTAATGGGGTTTTCTTTTATAAACGGTAGGTAGGTTAATATGTATCATACATTTTAATAGTAATGATTTTATCAATCATTGGTTAATTTTAGAAGCAAAGGTAAAGAAAATTTTGGAAAAACTATGATAAAATAATACCGAAAAAACTATGATAATACTATGATAAAATAAAACTACGATAAATGTAAAAGAAGTACAAAAGATTGAATGACAAGACAGATTTACAGTTTACACTGACCAATAGTACAACACCCATACGGACAGCCAGGTTGGCAGGCAGTGACATTATTTAAAAGAATACATTTTCTCTTATTGAATTTAGAAGAGCAAAAATTGAAACTTTTCCCCCCACAAAGTCTGTTTTTCTCCATACTCCTCCTTATTAAAAAAAAAAAAAAAAAAAAAAAGGCCAGATAGTGCCTGCTCAAAAGAAAACATGAATGGGAAACTCATATTCTGAATTCTTATTTTAATAAAATGTATATTAGAGACTAGTTGGTTCATGCAAGAGATGTTACTAAGCCTGTCCTTAGACTAATTTATGCTCCTTTTATAAATGAAGCTGATTATCTGGAAAGGTTGTTAATTTTATATTTCCCCTCTTACTAGAGTGTTTTCAGGAAAACACAGTGGTATACCTGAAAGCACATCATATCACACTCTGCTTTTTACACTTATTCATAACTTTTCCCCAAAAAGCTGTCTTTTAGATTAATTTTCTAGGCTTGATTTCAACCCAAAGCTAAATTATTGCAGAGAAGCAATATTCTTTCCAAGCTCAGTTGCTCACTTTAGCAGATGGATAAGGACAAAAAGGTTTCAACGCCTATTATACATCTTCCAACCAGCCTCTTGGATTAGATTTAAACCTCAATGAGTTGAGGGCTGAATGCCAACAGCTCCAGGGGCCATTTTCAGGAGATAGTGGGGTCTCATGGACCAAACAGTCTTGCTCTGAAAAATGAAGTGTAGCACTAAGTTGGTAAGAAGACCCATCACCTTATTTCTGTGTAAAACTCTTGGGCATTAACTGATTCTGACAAGTTGGGATAGATTACATTGTGTTGTGATAACAACCCCAAACAACACCCAACCCCAAATAACCCCAAAAGGTTTTTGTGGTTGCTGCTTATTTGTTTGACTGGCTGTTGGTCAATAAGGCAAAGAAATATAGCCATCCCCTTAATGAGGTAATAAGTTTTTTTTTAAACAATAATACAGCCTGCCACATGGATATTGCTGAAATAAACAATGGTGAGATCTTTCCAATGGTATCAAAGGGAACACGAAGTACCACTTTTAGACCCAGATAAGTAGACCCCTACTCCAAAATTTAGAGATCCCTAATCTGGGATCCTTCCTGGTGAGACAAAGAATTAAGAGGGCTAAAGAGAAAATTAATAAATCTGAATGTTGTTTCAATAAAAAGGTTTTAAAAATTGAGACACTGTCAGCAAGATTGAAGAAGAAGAAAGAGAGAAAGCATGAATAACAATATCAGAATACAAGGGGAAAATGATGACAGATCCTATAGACATTAAAATGATAATATGAGAACACTATGACTAACTTTATGCCATTAAATGTGTAACTTAGATATAAAGGACAGATGCCTTGAAGGACAGAACTTATCACAATTGACAAATGAAGAAACAGAGCATCTAAATAAATGGAGAAATACACTATGTTCATGGGTTGAAGACTCAGTATTAATAAATGTCAACTCTCCCCAAATAAATATGTAGAGTCAATGCAATTCCAATCAAAATGCCAACTGTATTTTTTAAGAAAAAAATAAGTTTACTATAAAATATAAGGGAAGGCAAGAGATCTATATTAGCCCAAACAAATCTTGACTTAGAAGAACAAAATTGGAAGACTCACAAATAAGATTGATTCTAAGACTTACCATAAAGCTACAGTAATCAAGAGTATGGTATTTTTGCATGGATAGAGAAATAGATCAATGGAACAGAATAGATGCAAAACAGAACATATATGAAAATATGTTCAATTGATTTTCATCAAAGGTACCAAGGGTATTCAACAAGGAAAAGTTATTTTCCTAGAACAACTGGATAGATATATTTTTGTTTGTTTTGGATAGATGTATGTTAACAAATGGGTCTCAGCTCCTACCTAGCAACAATACAAATAATAATTTGAAATAGGTCATTGACTTAAATGTAAAAACTAAATGTATGATGCTTCATGAAGAAAACATAGTAAATTATGTGCATATCTTTTGGGGTAGGCACTATTTTCTCGAAGACACAAAACATATTTTAAATGTTTTTATGTTTATGTATGGTTTTTATCTTTAAATGTTGTTATGCTTTTAAACATGACAAAAAAATATTGATACATTGGACATCATCAAAATAAAGAAAACATCTCTGTTTATAAATAGAAGACATTAGGAAAATGTAAAAACAAGCCACAGAGACACAGAAAATACCTTTAATATATACATATATACACATATCTGACAGAAGATTTGCATCCAAAATAGAAAAAGAACTACAAATCAATAGCAAAAGATAAGTAACTCAATAAACAATTGGCAAAAGACTTGAATAGTTACTTTAAAAAAGAAGATACATGTCCAAAAAAGCACATAAAGTGCTCAAGTCATCAGGGAAATACATATTAAATCCACAATAAGATATCATTTCTCACCTACTAGAATTGCTGAAACAAAATAGAAAAACACATGAACACATTAAAGTTGTGAGGTTATGGAGCTAATGGCACTCTCATACAATTCCTTGTGGGAACATAAAATAGTACAATGACTTCAGAAGAATGTTTGTCAGTGCCTTATGAAACTAAAGATACAGCTACACTCTGATTCAGCAAGTTCCCTTCTTTACATTTATCCAAGAGAAATAAAAATTGGTGTATATGAAAGATGTGTACAAGTATGTTTATGTCAGCTCTAGTCATAAAAGCAAACACTAAAAACTAACAAGAGAATGGAGAAATTGTGGTATGTTCATACAATGAAAACTTCTTAACAATAAAAAGAAATAAAATCGTGATTCACACACCAATATGGATGAATCTCAAAAACATTAGGTTAAGTAGAAAAAAAGGCCAGACACATAAGAGTTCATACATTATGAGTTCATGTACTTAATGCATATAAACAAGCAAAACTAAAATATGGTAGTAGAAATCAGAGTGATAGTTACCTATCAATGGTACATTTGTCCCAGAAGAAAGCACAAGGAAACTTTCAAAGTTGATGATATATCCTGATTTAGGTGATGGTTACTCAAGTGTACACAGTTATCAAAATTTATTGAATTATATACTTGAAATCTGTACACTTCATCATTTCATTATATAAAAATTTGTCTCAAATCATATACATATCAGCTCAAGTGCACACGAAATATTCTCCCGGATAGACTTTGTGCTAAACCATATAAAAACCTCCAGAAATTTAAAAGGGTTGAAGTCATACAAAGTACATTCTCTGAACACAATAGAATGAGATTAGAAATCAATATAGAAAGAAAATTGGAAAGTTTACAAATGTTGAAATCAACATAGGTCAAAGAGCAAATCTAAAGAGAAAATTAGAAAATACTTTGAGATGAACAAAAATGAAGACCCAACATATCAAAATTTTTAGGATACAGCTGAAGTAGTATGCAGAGGAAACTTTAAGTTGTAAACATCTATGTTTCAAATCAATAGTGTAAACTTGACCCTGAAAAAAGAATTGTGCACTAAGCCTAAACCAAGCAGAAGCAGAAAGCAGGAAATAATAATGACTGGAGCAGAAATTAATGAAATAGAATAAAGAAAATCAAAGAAACAAAACGTTTTTTCTTAAACATCAACATATTTGACAAATCTTTAGCTAGAATGAGAGAGAAAGAGAGAGAAGAAGAGAACCCAAATTACTAAAATCAAGAATGAAAGAGGGCTTCCCTGGTGGCTCAGTGGTTGAGAATCTGCCTGCCAATGCAGGGGACACAGGTTTGAGCCCTGGTCTGGGAAGATCCCACATGCCGCGGAGCCACTAGGCCCGTGAGCCACAACTACTGAGCCTGCGCGTCTGGAGCCTGTGCTCCGCAACATGAGAGGCCACGATAGTGAGAGGCCCGTGCACCACGATGAAGAGTGGCCCCCGCTTGCCACAACGAGAGAGAGCCCTCGCACAGAAACGAAGACCCAACACAGCCAAAAATAAATTAATTAATTAATTAAAAAAAAAAAAATGAAAGAGAATCATGGCCAAGTGGAATTTATCTCAGAAAAACAAGGTTGGTATAATATGTGAAAAGCAATTAACCTCATACTCCTTATCAATAAAATAATGGACAAAAAACACCAGGTCATCTTACTAGAGGCAGAAAAAGCATTCGACAAAATCCAGTGCCCTTTCGTAATAGAAACACTCCACAAACTAGGAATAGAAGGCAACTTTGTCAACCAGATAAAGGGTGTGTGTGAACACAGCTAACATCATACTTAATGGTGAAAGGCTGAATCAGGAACAAGACATGGATGGTTGCCTTTACCATCCTTGCCCATACCATACTGCTATTCAACATTGTGCTGGAAATTCTAGCCTGAGAAATTAGGCCAGAAAATAAAATAAAAGCATCCAGACTGGAAAGGAAGTAGTAAAACTATCCTTATTTACAGATGACATGATCTTGCATACAGAAAGTCTTAACGAATTTATTAAAAAAAATTTAGAACTAATAAACAACGTCAGCAAGGCTGCAGGGTGTATGATCCATATGCAAGAATCAATTTTATTTCTATACGCTAGCAATGAGCAACCTGAAACAAAATTAAGAGAACAATTCCATTGACAATAGCATCCAGTAGAATAAAATACTTAGGAAAAAATGTTAACAGGGCTTCCCTGGTGGCGCAGTGGTTGAGAATCTGCCTGCCAATGCAGGGGACACGGGTTCGAGCCCTGGTCTGGGAAGATCCCACATGCCGCGGAGCAACTGGGCCCGTGAGCCACAACTACTGAGCCTGCGCGTCTGAAGCCTGTGCTCCGCAACAAGAGAGGCCGCGACAGTGAGAGGCCCGCGCACCGCGATGAAGAGTGGCCCCCGCTCGCCACAACTAGAGAAAGCCCACACACAGAAACAAAGACCCAACACAGCCAAAAATAAATAAATAAATAAAGTGTAAAATTAAAAAAAAAAAAATGTTAGCAAAAGAAGTACAAAATCTATACTCTCAAAATTACAAAACATTGTTGAAAGAAATTAAAGAAAACCTAAATAAATGGAAAGAAATCTTGCGTTTATGGATCAGAAGACTTACCATTGTTAAAAAGACAAAACTCCCCAAATTGACCTACAGAGTAAACACAACGCTTATCAAATACCAGCTCAAATTTTTACAGAAATTGACAAGCTGATCCTGCAATTAATATGGAAATGCAAAGTCCCCAGGATAGTCAAAACTATTTTGAAAAAGAATAAGGTCAGAGAACTCACACTTCCCAATTTCAAAACTTACTACAAAGCTACAGTAATCAAGACAGTGTTTTACTGGCATAAGGATAGACATATATATGGAGAGAGAATATAGAATATAATTCAGAATCCAGAGTAAACCATTACCTTTGTGGTCAATTGATTTTCCACAAGGGTGCCAATAAAATTCAATGTGAAAAGAATAGTCTTTTCAATAAATGACACTGGGACAACTGGAGAGTCTCATGCAAAAGAATGAATTTGGACCCCTTTTTCACAGAATATGGAAAAAATTAACTCAAAGTAAATCATGGGCAGAGATGTAAGAGCTAAAATAATAAATTCTTACAAGAAAATATGAGTAAATCTTCATGGTCTTGAATAAGACAAACCTTAAAAATGACACCAAAAGCACTAGTAACAAAAGGAAATGGAGATAAATTGACTTCACCAAACCTGAAACCTTTTAGATTCAAAGGACACCAGAAAGTGAAAAGATAACCTACAGAAAGGGAGACAATATTTGCAAATCTTATATCTGATAAGGGACTTGTATCTTGAATATATACATTTCAACTAATAATAAAAAGACAAATAACTCATTTAAAATGTGGGCAAAAATAAAAACCTGAACAGATATTTCTCCAGAAAAGATATACAAATGATCATTATCATTAGTAATTAGGGAGATGCAAATCAAAACCACACTAAGATACCACTTCCTATCCACTGCTGTTGGCTCTCAAATTGGCCCCATACATGGAGGGCAAGGATAGACCAAAGAAAGAGGTAGATGACTCCAGATTGGTAGGTGGCAATTTCAATTACAAGGTAACTTACTTAAGAAGCTTATCTTGGGTGACAGCAAGAGGAGCAGATCTCTGCACCCACCCACCAGAATCATAAAAGTTTATATAGAGATCTTGATGGAGTTTAGCAGTGTGTTCAGTCCAGACGGTTTCAATAACATCTTACTCTCTCAAGACTGCGATTTTGAAACAACTCTTAGTGTGAGAACAATGGCTGAAATGTACATTCCAAGGACAGGGGAGTGGGTGAGGAGCATGGGATTCCCCAGGTCCACTTCTTGGGACCATATCCTCTTGATGACCTCCTCCAACAAGTACGCTGGCTGTAATCAAATGGACAGATAGTAACAAGTGTTGGCGAGGATGTGGAAAAACGGAAACCCTCCTCCATTACTGGCAGCAATGAAACATGGTGCAGTTCCTTTGGAGAACAGTCTGGAAGTTCTTCAAAATGTTAAACAGAGTTGGAGCCAGCAATTCTGCTTCTAGGTATATGTTACCCAAGAGTAATGAAGATCTATGTCCAAATAGAAGCATGTACATGAATTTTTATATAAGCATTATTCATAGTAGCCAAAAGGTGGAAAAAACACAAATGGCCAGCAAGTAATGTGAGGATAATTAACATGTGGCATAGCCATAGGATGAAATATTATTCAGCAATGAAAAGGAATGAAGTACAAATACATATCATAACACAGATGAACCTTGAAAACATCATGCTAAGTGAAAGAAGCCACTCACAAAAGACTAAATATTATATCATTCCATTTATATGAAAAGTCCAGAGTAAACACTTATATACAGACAGAGAGTAGATTAGTTGTCACCCAGGGCTGCAGAGGAGGAGGAGAATGGAGAATAGTTGGTATGTGTATAGGGTTTCTTTGAGGGATGATAAAAATACACTGAAATTAATGCACACCATTAGTGAATATACTAGAAAACATTGAAGGGTAGGCTTAAAATTGGTGAATTGTATGTAGTGTGAATTACATCTCAATAAGAGAGTTTTACACACACGCATGCACATACATGTGCACACACAAAGAGCAGAAGCAAAATTACTATTCCAAACTCAGTTAAATACAAGTTCCTTAACTGGGAGTGAAAATTTTCTCAGATAGGAGCATTTTGTAGATGTGAGTTATTCACTGTGTTACCATCTAGCACAGAAAAATCAGTTGGAAGAAAGACAATGAAGGAAAACACAACAGTGTCAGGAGGTTTGGTTTGCATTTGTGTTGAGCAATCAGTTCCACTTGGGCAAGTTGTCTAACATCTCTGGACTTCCACGACCTCACATGTAATGTGGGGTGTTCGGGCCAGAAAACTTCTGAGGTTCCCTTTCTCCAAAATTCTATGCACTTTTCATTGAATAGCTGGATTTACAGTTTCATTACTAGAATAATATCTCTCTGTTCAGCATGTCTCCTACAATATTTTTCTGTTTAATACCAAACTATCTGAAGCCTTTTTCCTGAACTGATATAGATGTGGTCTTGCTTCTAAATCTGGACAAACAGCAATCTGTTATTTGAATGCCCGTTGTGGTTATTTGCTACCTGCCAATTTTCTTGAGATGGAGAGTCCAGTTAGAAGGAAAACACCGAGGAGATAAAGTGTACAAGAAGGCTTCATTTTACAGCCACAGAGGTGTTAATTTTGGATTTAACTCTGTTTTTGAGAAATCAGTGCCAATGCTTATGACATTTGCTCAGATTTTAGAGTGTCAGAATACCAGTTGGCCAATAGCACAGATATTTGTTATTCACACTCTTCTTGACACATAATGCATTTCCAAACATAAAATAGCAACTTCCAACCATGCAGAATTAAGTGGTGGTTTCTATGCATTACTAAGAAATTGAATACTGTGTCGGTGGAAAAGAGAATGGACTTCAGATAGAGGATACTAATATGAGTCTGAGGGAGGGATGGGGCAAACTGTTTAAAACCTTCTCACTCCAGCAAAGGTCAGTGCCTCCATAAAGTGGGAGAAGATGTACTGCAAACACTTGATTACTCATAAATGAGTCCATTATGATGTGAGTTATTGATGCTTATGGTGGAAAGTCTGGAAACTGAATTCTGAGTTTCACATACAACCACAAAAACTTACACCAAACATTCTTGCATATTGGTTTAAAACAAGTTTATTTTAGAATTATGTCTAAACTCTTCACATTTCTTTTCTTTTCCAATTATTGAATAACAACAAGAATAGCTCATAGCATAAGAATCCTTCTTTGCCCAGATACAAGTTTCACAGTGATTATGTTTGTTTGACCTGCGAAGCATGTATTACTTCTGAAGTACAGTTCCTTTCTGAACTATCTGAATCTATGACCTGCAAAGGAGAGGTCAGGCTGTCATAAACCCTCAGAGACAGAAATACTCTGAAGTTCTCTAGGGGGGTGACAATAAAGAAGTCCTTACTAGGGAATGTGTTGGCTTTTGGGAGCCCAGGACGCTTGAAGACATCATGCTATGAGTTCTTTCTGACCCATCCTCCACTCTGAGTAAGTACACACAAATCAAACCAAGTCACAACATAAGCCCACAGAAGGCTTGGGTGGGGAAATGGCACAAGAAGGAGTCTGACGATTTAAGCAAGAAAAATAGGAGGACAGAACCACATTCTTCTTTAGACAATGTTTACGAGCTGATTGCAAAAGGCTTTCCTTCTCCACCAGGAAAAGTGCTTGGCTGAAATTTTCTCTCTCTCCCTTCTTCCCTCCATCCATCCCTCCCACCCTCCCTCTCTCCCTCCCTCCCTCCCTCCCTTCATCCCTCCCTCTCTCTCCCCTCCCTCCCTCCCACCCTGCCTCCCTCCAACCCTCCCTCTCTCCATCCCTCCCTCCCTCCCTGACTTCCTTCCTTCCTGTCTTCTTCCTCTCTCTCATTTCTACCTTTTGTACCAACATGCAGAAAAATCAACTTCCTCCTAAAGAACATTACAAATATTTGAAGACAAACATCGTATTTATTATGGATTGAATTGTGTCCCCACAAAATTTATATGTTAAAGTCCTAAGACCCAGTGCCTCAGAATGTGACCTTTTTGGAAATAGTGTGTTTCCAGACGTAATTAGTTGAGGTTATACTGAGGTAAGGCGGATCCCTAATCCAACATACTGGTGTCTTTATAAAAAGAATGCCATGTGATGAGAAAGCTACATGTACTGGGGGAAGGTGATGTGAAAGCACAGGAAGCACATCTACAAGGAATCCCAAAGATGGCCCGCAAACCACCAGAAGAAGGTATGGGAGAGGAGGCATGGAACAGCTTCTCCTTCACAGCCCTCCGAAGGAAGCTATCCTGCTGACACCTTGATCTTGACCTCTGGCCTCCAGAATCATGAGGCACTAAGTTTCTGTTGTGTAAGCCACCCAGTCTGTGGTGGGTGACTTACAATATCCATTGTTATTAGCGGGAATACACCTTGATATGTGACTGCCCCTTGATCTTGGAAGCATTTCAAAACCACTCTTTAATTCAGTGGAAACTAAACTCTCAAAGGTCATAAACGACAGCTAATTTTCTAAATGTGGTCCTTTCCTCATTCTGCAACTTTTACAGCACTGTGGACCTTCTCTTGATTGTTAAAAATTCAATAAATCTCCATCCGCTTTTTCACTTTGGGCTTCCTTTTCTTATTCAACAAAATGATTTTATGCTCATTTTTAAAAGCCCCATTTATTCTAATTTTAGGACTCTAACATCTTAGTGTGATGGAGTGATTCAAACTGCTTCCCTCTCAAACCCTAAACCAACCAGCAGATATTTCAGGATCTTTCTCTCAGGGCTGTCACGATCATCATCAGCAGTACCAGAACCTTCCTGAGCGTTTACTGTATGAAACATACCACAGATGCAACACGGTTCGCTGCTTTTACGTGCATGTTATTACCCTGCCTCTGTGAGAGTCTATTTTGTGCATCAACCTGACTGCTTTATGGGGTCCCCAGACATCTGTCAAACATGATTCTCCATGTGCCTGTGAGGGTGTTTCTGGATGAGATGAACATTGGAATCAGTAGACTAAGGCAGATTGCCCTCTTTGATGTGAGTGGTCCTCAGCCAATCAGGTGAACACTGAATAGGAAAAAAATGGCTAACCCCCCGCCTGATAAAAGGGAATTTCCTCCTGCCTGACCATCTTGAAATGGGATATTGGTCCCTTCCTGCCTTCCGACTTGAACTGAAACCTTAGCTTTTCTTGGGTCATAAGCTTGATGGCTTTTGGACTGGCACTTACACCATCAGGTTTCCAAGATTTCAGGCCTTTGGATTCAGATTGGAAGTAGACATGTGTGTGAGTGAGTGAGTGCGTGTGTGTGTGTGTGTGTGTGTGTGTGTACACATACATATATAGTAATAGGTTTCCTATAGTGTTATGTTATATACATTATATATATACATCCTTTTGGTTCTATTTCTCTGGGGAACCCTGACTAATACAATCTCATAACACTATGGGAGACATACTATTCTATTTACATTCTTCAGGTGAAAAAATTGAATTGGTCCAGTAACCTGTCCAAGGATGACTTAGAAAGAGGCTGAACCAAGATTCAAATGCAGGTCTGTGTGACACTATATCTTTACCCTTATATAGCCTTTTTTCCTTTCCCTGAACACACCTAAAACATGATTGCTCTTTCTGTTAGGAGTAGCATGGACTTTCCTCATAAATAGGCTCCGGTCCCTAGAAAGACCTTTATCTCCTCTATCTCTCTAACATAAATGCATCTTCCAATTCATTCATGTGTCTCCCTTCACTTGAAGAGTCTCTGGATTCATCATGGTTGCAAAAAGCAGGCAAATTACATTGTGCGCTTTATTCTTTTTTATCCTTCCACTGGGGGTTATCAGCTTGTCTAAGGAGCACATTGGTTGAATCATTCCACAGCTCAAAGGTCCTAAAGGGACCCCCACTGCCTTACCCAGGGTTGGGGCAGGGCTCATTTTCTGATTTGCCCCCCTCTGATGGGTCAGGGCACATCCCTTACCAGCGCTTAAGTATTTTAAGTATCACTGGAGTGCGTCAACATCCATCTTCGGGAGCTTTTTCAAACTAAACTTATATACTCCAGCTAAAATTCTCATGCAGCCATTGGGCAAATGTCTTCTGAAAATGATTCCCTGGTACATTTTCTCTACTGTAATTTGCTGATCGAGGGCATGATTTCAAGATGCTGATGTAGTCACCATCTCAGCTCTGGTCTACTCTTCCAACCTTTCTGCTCTCTATTTTGCTACAGAAATTCTCCCCTCCAGTCAGACCAGCCTCCACTCTCTGAGCACACTCTGATTTCCACTCTCCATACATTTCCAGGTGCCAAACACGCAACTGGAGGGGCCTCTGGGGATATATTTATCAAAATCCAATCCATTCTCAATGTCCAGCTCAAAGCCGACTTCCTCAACGAATCTTACTAGACTATTGGTACTGAATGCTATCCTTCTCCTCAACTCTAATTGTTCCACTGCTCATGGGGTGGTCCGGCTGTGCCCTGGGGTAGAATTCCACATGGATGAGGCCAAGGTTGAAAGGCAGGTAAATGCCACATAGGGAAGAGACCAGGACAGGATTGGAGATGGCTGGGAAGAGACATCTGCACCAGGATCAAGTGACTGGTTCAGAGTTTATTTTTATTTTTTATAAATTTATTTATTTATTTATTTATTGGCTGCATTGGGTCTTCATTGCTGCGCACGGGCTTTCTCTAATTGCGTTGAGCGAGGGCTACTCTTCACTGCAGTGTGCGGGCTTCTCATTGTGGTGGCTTCTCTTGTTGCAGAGCACGGGCTCTAGGCGGGTGGGCTTCAGTAGTTGTGGCATGTGGGCTCAGTAGTTGTGGCTCACGGGCTTTTTTGCTCCGCAGCATGTGGGATCTTCCCGGACCAGGGCTTGAGCCCGTGTCCCCTGCATTGGCAGACGGATTCTTAACCACTGCGCCACCAGGGAAGTCCCGGTGCAGAGTTTGTTTTCAGCCCTTTGCACACTGTGTTGCTCGCCCAGGGCCAGGCCCTCTAATCCACTCCACAGAAGCCCACACCACCCACTTCCTGCTGCGGTGGAAGGACCCCGTCCCTCTCCTCGTGGGATCTGACACACAGCAAGCTGGGGACGTGTCTAAGGGCCGTGGACACCTGCACTTCAGCAGAACACAGGAGAACAGAGCAGAGAAAGATATTCCCTTGCGAGGCCATCAGCCCAGCCCAGACTGAGAGGGCTCTTTAGCTCTTGGTGAAGAAGTGTTCCAGGCCACCTTATGCGGCTGAGTGAGGGTCACCTTCCCCAGTGCTCAGAGCACGTATGGTCCTTATTGTCTGAACTGGACACGTACGCTCTCTGTTCTTTAGAGCTGTTGTTCATGCACCTATGTTTTTCCTTTCTTTTTTTATTTGAAGTATACTTGATTTATAATGTGTTAGTTTCAGGTATACAGCAAAGTGATTCGTTTATACATATCCATATTCTTTTTCAGATTCTTTTCCATTATAGGTTATTACACGATATTGAATATGTTTCCCTGTGCTATACAGTAGGTCCTTGCTGTTTATCTATTTTATTTTATTTATTTTTTTAATTAATTAATTAATTAATTAATTTATGGCTGTGTTGGGTCTTCGTTTCTGTGCGAGGGCTTTCTCTAGTTGTGGCAAGCGGGGGCCACTCTTAATCGCGGTGCGTGGGCCTCTCACTATCGCGGCCTCTCTTGTTGCGGAGCACAGGCTCCAGACGCTCTGGATCAGTAGTTGTGGCTCACGGGGCCAGTTGCTCCACGGCATGTGGGATCTTCCCAGACCAGGGCTCGAACCCGTGTCCCCTGCATTGGCAGGCAGATTCTCAACCACTGCACCACCAGGGAAGCCCCTATCTATTTTATATATAGTAGTGTGTACCTGTTAATCCCAATCTCCTAATTTGTCCCTCCCCCTTTCCCCTTTGGTAACCATAAATTAGCTTTGTATGTCTGTGGGTCTATTTCTGTTTTGTAAATAAGTTCATTTGTATCATTCCTATGTCTTTTCACCTCAACTACCCTGCACACCACCTGGGTAATGTAACACGACCTAGTAACCTTTATGTTTCTCAAGTGACCTTGTATATGGAAATATTCAATACATGTTTATCAATAAAAGTGCTGAGGACAGTTATTCAAGTTAAGAAAGCTAGTGCAGCCCGTACGCTTGCTCAAGGCCTCGAGGTAAGAGGGAGATGGGCCCTTACATTTGGACATTTGATGCTACTTCAGTATTTTCACAACTATGAGCATCTGTCCCATGCTTCCTCCTCTGCCAGTGGCAGAGGTTCTAGAATCCTCTCTGCATCTAGAAACTACAGAAATGTTTTGCTTTCTTTCCCCGTTAAAAAATAAATGACACAAATTTCCCTTTGCAGTTGCATAATATACTTACCCCAAATCATAAAGATGACTTAATCCAATGTCTGAGTTCATCTTGTTTTTCATGAGAAACATCTCATGAAGTAATTTGACAGTTTATGACTAGGTACAAACATTTAATGTCACTTTTTGCCAGATTTTGAATGCCAAGTTGAAATTTCAAACTTAATGACAGACTTTAATTAGAACAATCTAGGGTTCACATAGTTTAAATTAAAGTGAAGTGGAAGAAGCATACCAGCTAAATTATTTTTGCTATTTCACATAGAAAATATTTTCCTAAAATCATTTTATTATGCAGACATTTAGATTGCCTGCCTTTAAAACATTTCAAGATTGTGTTTCTTGTAACCCAGTTTTCTAGTAACAAATCACCTTTATCAATGGTTTGCAAGGAGTCCAGGGCCTTGAGATTTAGCACTTTTATGCTCAGGAGCTGTTTTTTCTGGGACTCTCAGCCCTCCAGGGCTTAAGGCAGCATTGACCTGTTCTGACTCATTTTCACTCCGGTCTCTCCTGAATCTCGCTTGCCAACCCCCAGACTGTGCCAAACCTCAGTGAGTCTTGGGCCGAAGCATAAACTTCATCCTTTTTATGCTGAAACCACCATCTTCCCACGTGATACCTGCTTAGATGGAAAAAATTAGGGTTCACCTTACAAACCCCGATTGCAGGCTCCAATGACCTGTGACCAGAAATTACAAGATAATTATACCCAGCACCCCTCTGAAAAGTCCCATTGAGGGGAGAACGACTGAGAATGATTTCCCAGTTTTGTTCATGCAAAAGAACCGTTTAATGGAGCACCGTGGAGCTATGCGCCGGTGCTCAAGCTAGCAATGGACCGAAGGAAAACAAACTACTGAATTAAGCCTGGGTTTGAAAAGCTGTTTAGGAAAGAATTTTCTTGGCAACAGTCTTTTAATTCCGTGACGATGCACAAGTCCAACAGAAAAAGCTAGATTTCCCCCTTAGTATCTTCCTCAGTCTTGGTTGCCTTTCAGGGACCCTTCCACCTAGCTGTGATCATCACTGCAGAGCTTGAGTCTTTTTGTCTCCCGTGTAACTGCTGCACTGTGCTGCCTGAAGCCTGGCGCCCAGAAAATGTTGGCAGATCTTTCAGTGATGTCTTTATAAAATAAATAAGCATTTATTGGAACAGTCTATTCATGGCAAACATTATATCGCTGGTGTAAAGAGACAATACTGGTTTCCAAATCTTTGATGATCACATATTTTGTGAACTGTTTGTTTTTTGTTTGTCACCAGCATTTAAAAAATAAAATCCAGAAGCTCTTTCCTCCATGTATCTAGCAATAAACATATTCACAAATGTCTACCACCCAAAAGAAAGCCATGGACTCATAAGTCCTCATGAGAGAACTGGGAAAAGTTTTATAAATGGGTAGAAATAACAGTCATGGAGTGTATCCTCTTTGAAAGTGGAGAAATAGAGTCCTTTATGTCCTCAGGAAGGAGCCGTTGACTTAGAATTGTGGGTAAAACTAACACTACTTGCTTTAAAACTTAAATTTAAGAGCCATTTGAGAGCCCATTTAATTCTCTGGTACGTACTGGAAAAGTCTGGAAATATAATGTCACTGAGACAGCATTAGACAGTAAGTATTAGTCCCAAGGAGAGAACAAGAGGAGAGAGAGGAAGAAGGAGAGGGAGGAGGAGAGGAAGGAGGAGAAGAACAACCTAAAATTACAGCGTCATTGGCCATTTTGTGTAGGAGCAAAGAGCTTCACCAATTCATACCAGCACTGGAAGAGTATGATAAAATACTTGATGTTTATAAAGTAACCTTAGTCTATCAAAATATGTATCACAGTATCAAGTCAGTGAAATAAATAATCCACTTAGGAAGATGACCATCAATTTTCTTACATAGGTTTTGACACTTCAGGGGAGATCACTTGGCAATAATATCTTCAAATTAAGAAAACAAAATTGATGATACTGCATAATTGAGATCTCATTTGCCATCGCCGTGATTCAATAAAACGCTACTACTATTTTCTCACAGATCAAGTCACTCTTTAGAACTCTCATCCATGCTGCTCCAGTCAAGAGTGGTAACAGAAAACATCTGAAATCTCGATATTTTAACATATATTCATATTGATAATAGAAACATGCATATAATGTGTATTTGCCACTGTTCAAAGCACTTTTCTTACATGAACTTATTTAACCTTCAAAATAACCTTATGCATTAGGTTATCATTTGCCTATCATTTGCCTCATTTTAAAATGAGAAAAGAATGCACAGAGAGATTAAATAATTTTTCCAAAGTCACACAGCTGACCCTATAATACAGTGTTTTGAAGTTTCTGAAAATTCTCTCGTCTTCAATGGAAATTCAGTACCAGGTTTTTTGCTTTAAACCCTATGCGAATTTAAATCTAAATGTTTATAATGTGTGGTTTAGTTGGCGACTGCCTCTTGAATTGTTTAAATATGTGTTTGTTTTCTCTGAAGACAGAAATTATTCTACTCATCGATTTGTTGTATCTTTCAAGGGAGAGTGGTAAAAAATAAGACCTATCAGAAAAGAACAATCAATTAGGACATAGTAAACAATTTTTGCAAGTGATTGTTGTGCACCTACTGTGTACTGCACTTGAATTTCTTCTATCGTATCCCCACCTGGTGGTCACCTACCCACTGCGAACTTGCATTGGGTCTACATTCCAACAAAATGCCTGTATCCATCTTGATTTCTTGAAGAGTCCTAATTTAGCAAAATTTCAAATGCAAATGTCTCTTACTTGAGGAACACTGGTCCTATAGATTTAAAAGTGCCAGTGTGCACTTCCAAGCTCAAGACATCAAACTTACTTAGAAATGGCCAGCGTCTTGCTAAATTCCCCTTTATTAACATGTCGTCCATGCCCAGTAAGTTTACTTGTCATTGAACAAACAAAAAAATTATTTGTTTCAGGAGCAGTTACATTCAATAGTTTGCCAAAGCCTGTATCCAAATTTGTTATTCCAGAAAATGGTGGGATGAATCTGCATTCATAAGCAAGAATGGATATTTCAGAGCTTCATGAACTGCTCTCTCCCATTGTCTAAAATGACTGTTGCCAAGTGAAAGGATATTCTCTGGCAGAGCTGTATAGAAAGCAGCCTCAACATCTAGCAATGTGACCAGTATGCACAGGTGCGTGCACACACACACACACACACACACATATACACACGTATTTATCATAGATGTACAGTCTGGAGAGATTGCCATTGTTTAAAACCTGTCTAAAGCCCTTTTTAAATAGGGTTGTCTTCTATGTCTGTGTTATGTTTACCAAAGGGGAGAGAGGGAGGAGGGAAAAATTAGGAGTTTAGGATTAACCTATACACACTACTATATACAAAATAGATAATGAACAAAGGCCTACTGTATAGCACAGGGACCTATACTCAGTATCTTGTAGTAAGCTATAAGAGTAAGTAATTTGAAAAAATAGATATATACGTATGTATAACTGAATCACTTTGCTGTATGCCTGAAACTAACACAACATTGTAAATCAACTATACTCCAATAAAAATAAATAAATAGATAAATAAATAAATAAAAATAAGGTTGTCTATGTAGTGACGAAATTGTATAATTTCTTCAAAACCATGTCTACCTTAAAAATTTTAAAACTTGAAAAAACAAAACCAGTTGACATTAAAGAATAAAAATCTTGGGTGCAATAGGTCTGCTTGACAGAAGTTGACTTTGCCTCAGACTCCACTGCAAATTATTTCCTTAAGAAATAGCTTAAAATGTTTAAATTAAACTATTTCAGTAAGAATACCTCTCACATGAGTTCTATCTCTAGAATTAGAAAACCTAATTTACAGATTAAATGATTCATAGTTTATAATAATCCAATGTATAGTCTACAGATAGAATGGTGCTTCCAGTTTTTAATAGATAGATGTACAAGAGTTTTAAACCACTTTGAAAAATAGGCTTTTGATACTCTATCTTTAAATAACTCTAAAAAAGGGGAAGTGACTGCTCTTAAGCCAGGTCCAACTGGGCAGCGTGTGAAATGCAATGAACAATCCATAATTATCCTGTGGAATTAAGACGTGGAACTGGGCAGTCAAGGTAATTCAAACCCTAGTCATCTGCATGTTACTCAACCAACTGGTTCATTGAAAGAGGAATTATGATGGGCAAAAGGAGATAAAACAGCGACTCTCAGTTTCATGAGGGGATGGGAAAGCAGGGGTTAGAAGCATACGCACAGTGTTTTTTCTCCTGGATGTGCAAAAACACAAGTCAACCTTCAGCCTGTATCTGTGAGAAACCTTCTGCCTCCAGGAAAAACAAAAGTAAATATGGGTGTGGATAACAAGATATTTCAGGAATACATTGTTCAAACCTGTCTGTTCACGGGCTGTGAGGCCACTGGTTATCTTCTAGATGTGCTTGATAACGCTTATGTCAATAATGCTTTGACCGAGAGAAAAAAATATCTTACTACTGATTTACGAGAACTGCCTTCACAAAATTATTAGGCCTTCTCAGTTCCTTAGGCTGAGAGTCAATCTTCTAATTGTATTTATAAAGGAAGGCAATGAGATCAGGCCATGAGGGGGTGGGAGATTGGATATGAAGACCTCAGGGAAGGAAGGAGAAGGGTGACATTTGATGCTGCAGACGTGTACAACATCTGTCACCCCCCTTGTTTAAGCTCTTATAGTTCATAATGCATCTACTGATTTGTTCAACTAATACATTTTGGTGCCTTCTATAGCTAGGGGACAGATGTGATAAGATACAGTTTCTGCTTGATCAGTTCCAGAATATAGAATCTCAGGACTAGAAAGCACATTCTTGCCCAATTATCCAGCTAAGATGAAGCTCTTCTACAAAATCTTTGCCAAAGTTTAGATCTTTGCCAAAATCTTTGCCACCCCAGAGTTAGCATTCATAGCTAAGATGTATTTGGTTTTGACAAATACTGCTTCTAAACCACATTTTTTCCTTGTCCTATGTATGCAGTAGATTTTGTTTGTATAAAATTAAGTGCACTATCTTGCATCTATCCACATTAAGTACCAACTTGAAAAATATCATTCCATTGCTCTAGCTTATTAAGAACTTTCTGGAGCCAGGGTATTCATTAACTCTCCCAACATTGGGTTGTTTGCACATATGACAAGCAGGTCTGCCATAATTTCACCTACCTTGTCATAAAAATGTTGACCAAAGCAGAGTCATATTCCTGGCACACAAGCTTGCCTGCCAGGGTGAACCTCTGACATCAGCCTCTGGAGTTGAGTGAGCAAGTTTCACCACCAGGTTTTTAATCGCATGCTATTTTAGTAATTGATTCATCGCCAATCAAATTGTAAATAAAGGACAGTAAGAACCCCCGCCAATTAAATTATGTTAAATTTTACAGAAAAGTAACTGTTTTGTTCCTCGCAAAATATACACCGGGTCTAAATAGAGATTAATTATACTTGCTGACCTACCAAGGAGTCCCAGTTCACACCTGGGACCCTGATCACTCTGGAAGCATCCTGGTACGGACGGTAAACTCTATGTTCATGGCCCCTGAGTTATGAACAATGGAACCAAATCTCTACAACCATGCCCTGTCTGTCCACAGTAAAATTCCTTGGTCACCTCTCAAGCTGGTTTAGGAAGGCACTTTTCTCCCCTTCTTGTAATAACATCTGCTGAGTCCTTAGGCACCTTTGCCATCACAGAACGATACATAGGTGAGGGCCACGATCAGTCATTACTTTATTCCTAGCAGCTCACCGGGTGCCTGAAACTTATAGGCACTCAATACATATTAATCGAGTGAAAACTGAGTTAATATTTCTGTTCATCAGTGACCTAATCTGTCCAGTGTGGTTCTGTGACTTTATGAACATATTCTTAGGACGGTGAGGACATGTGGATATAAATGTGAATTCTTGCCTGTCTGGACTTTATTTGTCTCTTGGGGCATCTTATTTTGAGGGTTTTATTTGCTCTGCCCTTTCACGCTTTCAGCCTGCCACCTTGGCTTTCTAGGTAACAAACAGCATCTTACCTCTTAGCATGAGGCCTCTTTAGACTTTAATTAACTGATAGATCCCCTTGCAAATATCCTGGACATCTGCAACTGATCAGAAATGTGACTTCTGCCCCTCACAGCTGCTCTGCCCACATAAATGACTAAAGCACTCAGATTCAATGACAAGATCTATGGATGAGATTTTAGGTCAGAGACCATGGTCCTCTGTTTCTATTCACTCATATTTGTCTGCTCAAATTTGGATAATCATTTAGCATCTCATTTTGTTTGTTTCCCATGACATTAATAAAAAAATAATCTGTACAAAAAGGGAAAAAAATGTAAGTACGACTTATTCTATGAAAAATCCTATATTTGGTCTCTTTAATTATGGTCTGTGTTCAGAGGCAGTACTCAAATGTTCATCTCATGCCTTTCAAGACATTTTGTTTAATTTAATTAAAAACTCATTATTGATTCCCTACTGTGTGTATCACATATATTTCCCTATACCTTCTGAACAATAGGAAAAGTGAAATATTCAGATGGCATAGCATTTTTCTCTGAAAGGGAAAGCCTTCTGAGATGAAATCTTGGTGCCTTGGCTAGCAGATGCCAGGAATACAACTTATTTTTAGAATAATTTTAGGCTCAGTACAGAAAACAGTTGAGTGCAATTTCATGAAGTCCTCCGGTTTCCATGGCAAATGGGGCCATTATTTCTTCTGAAACGGAAGGCTTTTACTTACACTTTCCAAATGCTTTTCATATTGTGCCAAAAACTCAAGTCACTCCAGAAACAAGTACACTAGTGGCCTATTGTTAAAAGCAGTTCTTAAGTAAAAATGTGCAGCAGGTCAAAGTGACCTTCTATTCAGGCCCGTGGAGAACACTGAATAACACACTACAGTCAAAAGGCATGCGTGCATGCAGACAGTGGGGCATATGAAGAGTTTTAATGATCCAAAGCCCTTCATTGTGTTGAGAGAGAAAAACAATAAGTTAGACATTCTCCATGAAAGCTATAATGGTTATGTCTTAAGGTACAAGATGCAAGCTCTAAACATCACTTATATGCAAATCCCTTTAATACCTAATATGCATTATGCATATTAAAACATAAAAACTATGTGATTTTGTAAAAGCTCTGCTTAATTTCATGATAGGCGATGATATTTCTTCCTTAGAGGATCCTGGAATTTTTAATATTGAATATTAAATGGATGTAGGAAACGCAGCTAATTAGACTAATAAATATCAACATGATACTTACATGGCTTACTGGGTGTTTTGCTTGTTAAAAAAAAAATGACATATTGCTCTGGGAAATCAGTTACAAATTAAGACCTCTGGATAAAAACTGGAGTTGAATTACCTTTTCCTTTCAGCACAGAATTTAGTCTACAATGTCAATTTTATTTATTTTTAATTTTTTATTTTTTAAATTAATTTTTATTGGAGTATAGTTGATTTACAATGTGGTGTTAGTTTCTGCTGTGCAGCAAAGTGAATCAGTTATCCATATACATATATCCACTCTTTCTTAGATTCTAGTCCCATATAGGTCATTACAGAGTACTGAATAGAGTTCCCTGTGCTATACAGTAGGTTCTCATTAGTTATCTATTTTATATATAGTAGTGTGTATATATCAATCCCAATCTCCCAATTTATCCCTCCCACCCCCCCCTTCTCGCCCTTGGTAACCTAAGTTTGTTTTCTACATCTGTGACTCTATTTCTGTTTTGTAAATAGGTTCATTTGTGCCATTTTTTTAGATTCCACATATAAACGATATCATATGATATTTATCTTTCTCTGACTTACTTCACTCAGTATGACAATCTCTAGGTCCATCCATGTGGCTGCAGACGGCATTATTTCATTCTTTTTTATGGCTGAGTACTATTCCATTGTGTATATACATATATATATATGCCCACACCCATTTTCTTTTCACGAGGCCATGCTGCCTCAGACGGCCACACGTACCAAAAAATATTACATGTGTATAGAATTTGACTGACTAAGCTCTTTCACACACAGTAACTCAGGCAGAGTTTGCTGACTCCATGCCAGGCAACCCCACCTTGAACATGATGGACCCACTGTGAGAACAGCTCCTTTGGAAGTCTGAATTTCTCTCCCCTCACCTCACTTCTTCCTACCCCGTACTCCCCCCACTTTTTTCCAACTTTTGTGTGTGTCTGTGTGATAACATAAAATTTACTATTGTAGCCATTTTTTTTGTCATTTTGTAATTTGATTTATTAAGTTTTGCAAAGGAATTTTATTGCTTTTTTATGGATATTTAATCTTGATCTTCATATCTAGAATCCATTATAATTTTTAATACCTTTATTATTAATATTAGTTTACTCAATCCCTTACTTTATTTCCTGCTGTTTTGCTGCTTGGACATTTCGGACTTTTAAATTATTTTAGATAGTTCTTCTTCTCACTCCCAGGGGAAAACTATCTGCTCTTGTAATAATCCTCTGGCATTATTCTGATTTCTTTTAACTCAATAAGGGGTCTATTCAAAGGAAATTGAAGTTCTGCCATTGAATTCCAGAACAATTCTCCTTTTGTCATTTTATCCAATTCTTTTTTTTAATTTAATTTTATTTATTTTTTTATACAGCAGGTCCATATTAGTAATCAATTTTATACACATCAGTGTATACATGTCAATCCCAATTGCCCAATTCAGCACACCATCACCACCACCCCCCCTCCGCTTTCCCCCCTTGGTGTCCATACGTTTGTTCTCTACATCAGTGTCTCTATTTCTGCCCTGCAAACCAGTTCATCTGTACCATTTTTCTAGGTTCCGCATATATGCATTAATATACGACATTTGTTTTTCTCTTTCTGACTTACTTCACTCTGTATGACAGTCTCTAGATCCATCCACGTCTCTACAAATAACCCAATTTTGTTCCTTTTTATAACTGAGTAATATTCCATTGTATATATGTGCCACATCTTCTTTATCCATTCGTCTGTCGATGGGCATTTAGGTTGCTTCCATGACCTGGCTGTTGTAAATAGTGCTGCAATGAACATTGGGGTGCATGTGTCTTTTTGAATTATGGCTTTCTCTGGGTATATGCCCAGTAGTGGGATTGCTGGATCATATGGTAATTCTATTTTTAGTTTTTGAAGGAACCTCCATACTGTTCTCCATAGTGGCTGTATCAATTTACATTCCCACCAACAGTGCAAGAGGGTTCCCTTTTCTCCACACCCTCTCCAGCATTTGTTGTTTGTAGATTTTCTGATGATGCCCATTCTAACTGGTGTGAGGTGATACCTCATTGTAGTTTTGATTTGCATTTCTCTAATAATTAGTGTTATTGAGCAGCTTTTCATGTGCTTCTTGGCCATCTGTATGTCTTCTTTGGAGAAATGTCTATTTAGGTCTTCTGCCCATTTTTGGATTCGGTTGTTTGTTTTTTTAATATTGAGCTGCATGAGCTGTTTATATATTTCAGAGATTAATCCTTTGTCTGTTGATTCATTTCCAAATATTTTCTCCCATTCTGAGGGTGGTCTTTTCATCTTGTTTATGTATTCCTTTGCTGTGCAAAAGCTTTGAAGTTTCATTAGGTCCCATTTGTTTATTTTTGTTTTTATTTCCATTACTCTAGGAGGTGAATCAAAAAATATCTTGCTGTGATTTATGTCAAAGAGTGTTCTTCCTATGTTTTCCTCTAAGAGTTTTAAAGTGTCCGGTCTTACATTTAGGTCTCTAATCCATTTTGAGTTTATTTTTGTGTATGGTGTTAGGGAGTGTTCTAATTTCATTCTTTTACATGGAGCTGTCCAGTTTTCCCAGCACCACGTATTGAAGAGACTGTCTTTTCTCCATTGTATATCCTTGCCTCCTTTGTCATAGATTAGTTGACCATAGGTGCGTGGGTTTATCTCTGAGCTTTCTATCCTGTTCCACTGATCTCTGTTTCTGTTTTTGTGCCAGTACCATATTGTCTTGATTACTGTAGCTTTGTAGTATAGTCTGAAGTCAGGGAGTCTGATTCCTCCAGCTCCATTTTCTTCCCTCAAGACTGCTTTGGCTATTCGGGGTCTTTTGTGTCTCCATACAACTTTTAAGACTTTTTGTTCTACTTCTGTAAAAAATGCCATTGTTAATTTGACAGAGATGGCATTGAATCTGTAGATTGCTTTGGGTAGTATAGTCATTTTCACAATATTGATTCTTCCAATCCAAGAACATGGTATATCTCTCCATCTGTTGGTATCATCTTTGATTTCTTTCATCAGTGTCTTATAGTTTTCTGCATACAGGTCTTTTGTCTCCCTAGGTAGGTTTATTCCTAGGTATTTTATTCTTTTTGCTGCAGTGGTAAATGGGAGTGTTTCCTTAATTACTCTTTCAGATTTTTCATCATTAGTGTATAGGAATGCAAGCGATTTCTGTGCATTAATTTTGTATCCTGCAACTTTACCAGATTCATTGATTAGCTCTAGTAGTTTTCTGGTGGCATCTTTAGGATTCTCTATGTATAGTATCATGTCATCTCCAAACAGTGACAGTTTTACTTCTTCTTTTCCAATTTGTATTCCTTTTATTTCTTTTTCTTCTCTGATTGCCGTGGCTAGGACTTCCAAAACTATATTGAATAATAGTGGTGAGAGTGGACATCCTTGTATTGTTCCTGATTCTAGAGGAAATGGTTTCAGTTTTTCACCATTGAGAATGATGTTTGCTGTGGGTTTGTCTTATACAGCCTTTATTATGTTGAGGTAGGTTCCCTCTATGCCCGCTTTCTGGAGAGTTTTTATCATAAATTGGTGCTGAATTGTGTCAAAAGCTTTTTCTGCATCTATTGAGATGATCATATGGTTTTTATTCTCCAATTTGTTAATATGGTGTATCACATTGATTGATTTATGTATATTGAAGAATCCTTGCATCACTGGGATAAATCTCACTTGATCATGGTGTATGATCCTTTTAATGTATTGTTGGATTCTGTTTGCTAGTATTTTGTTGAGGATTTTTGCATCTATATTCATCAGTGATATTGGTCTGTAATTTTCTTTTTTTGTAGTATCTTTGTCTGGTTTTAGTATCAGGGTGATGGTGGCCTCATAGAATGAGTTTGGGAGTGTTCCTTCCTCTGCAATTTTTTGGAAGAGTTTGAGAAGGCTGGGTGTTAGCTCTTCTCTTAATGTTTGATAGAATTCACCTGTGAAGCCATCTGGTCCTGGACTTTTGTTTGTTGGAAGATTTTTAATCACAGTTGCAATTTCATTACTTGTGATTGGTCTGTTCATATTTTCTATTTCTTCCTGGTTCAGTCTTGGAAGGTTATACCTTTCTAAGAATTTGTCCATTTCTTCCAGGTTGTCCATTTTATTGGCATAGAGTTGCTTGTAGTGGTCTCTTAGGATGCTTGGTATTTCTGCAGTGTCTTTTGTAACTTCTCCTTTTTCAGTTCTAATTTTATTGATTTAAGTCCTCTCCCTCTTTTTCTTGATGAGTCTGGCTAATGGTTTGTCAATTTTGTTTATCTTCTCAAAGAACCAGCTTTTAGTTTTATTGATCTTTGCTATTGTTTTCTTTGTTTCTATTTCATTTATTTTTGCTCTGATCTTTATGATTTCTTTCCATCTGCTAACTTTGGGCTTTGTTTGTTCTTCTTTCTCTAATTCCTTTAGGTGTAAGGTTAGATTGTTTATTTGAGATTTTTCTTGCTTCTTGAGGTAGGCTTGCATAGCTATAAACTTCCCTCTTAGAACTGCTTTTGCTGCATCCCATAGGTTTTGGATCATCGTGTTTTCATTGTCATTTGTCTCTAGTTATTTTTTGATTTCCTCTTTGATTTCTTCAGTGATCTCTTGGTTATTTAGTAATGTATTGTTTAGCCACCATGTGTTTGTGTTTTTTACGTTTTTTTCCCTGTAATTCATTTCTAATCTCACAGTGTTGTGGTCAGAAAAGATGCTTGATATGATTTCCATTTTCTTAAATTTACTGAGGCTTGGTTTGTTACCTAAGATGTGATCTACCCTGGAGAATGTTCCATGTGTACTTGAGAAGAAAGTGTAATCTGCTGTTTTTGGATGGAATGTCCTATAAATATCAATTAAATCTATCTGGTCTATTGTGTATTTTAAAGCTTCTGTCTCCTTATTTATTTTCATTTTGGATGATCTGTCCATTGGTGTAAGTGAGGTGTTAAGGTCCCCCACTATTATTGTGTTACTGTCGATTTCCTCTTTTGTAGCTGTTAGCAGTTGCCTTATGTATTGAGGTGCTCCTATGTTGGGTGCATATATATTTATAATTGTTATATCTTCTTCTTGGATTGATCTCTTGATCATTACATAGTGTCCTTCCTTGTCTCTTGTAACATTCTTTATTTTAAAGTCTATTTTATCTGATATGAGTATTGCTACTCCAGCTTTCTTTTGATTTCCATTTGCATGGAATATCTTTTCCCATCCCCTCACTTTCAGTCTGTATGTGTCCCTAGGTCTGAAGTGGGTATCTTGTAGACAGCATATAGATGGGTCTTGTTTTTGTATCCATTCAGCAAGCCTGTGTCTTTTGGTTGGAGCATTTAATCCATTCACGCTTAAGGTAATTATCATTATGTATGTTCCTATTACCATTTTCTTAATTGTTTTGGGTTTGTTTTTGTAGGTCCTTTTCTTCTCTTGTGTTTCCCACTTAGAGAAGTTCCTTTAGCATTTGTTGTAGAGCTGGTTTGGTGGTGCTGAATTCTCTTAGCTTTTGTTTGTCTGTAAAGCTTTTGATTTGTCCATCGAATCTGAATGAGATCCTTGCCGGGTAGAGTAATCTTGGTTGTAGGTTCTTCCCTTTCATCACTTTAAGTAAAGCATGCCACTCCCTTCTGGCTTGTAGAGTTTCTGCTGAGAAATCAGCTGTTCACCTTATGGGAGTTCCCTTGTATGTTATTTGTCATTTTTCCCTTGCTGCTTTCAATAATTTTTCTTTGTCTTTAATTTTTGCCAGTTTGATTACTATGTGTCTCGGTGTGTTTCCCTTTGGGTTTATCCTGTATGGGACTCTCTGTGCTTCCTGGACTTGGGTGGCTATTTCCTTTCTCATGTTAGGGAACTTTTCAACTATAATCTCTTCAAATATTTTCTCGGGTTCTTTCTCTCTTCTCCTTCTGGGACCCCTATAATGCGAATGTTGTTGTGGTTAATATTGTCCCAGAGGTCTCTCAGGCTGTCTTCATTTCTTTTCATTCTTTTTTATTCTGTTCTGCAGCAGTGAATACCACCATTCTGTCTTCCAGGTCACTTATCTGTTCTTCTGCCTCAGTTATTCTGCTATTGATTCCTTCTAGTGTAGTTTTCATTTCAGTTATTGTATTGTTCATCTCTGTTTGTTTGTTTTTTAATTCTTCTAGGTCTTTGTTAAACATTTCTTGCATTTTCTCGATCTTTGCCTCCATTCTTTTTCCGAGGTCCTGGATCATCTTCACTATCATTATTCTGAATTCTTTTTCTGGAAGGTTGCTATCTCCACTTCATTTAATTGTTTTTCTGGGGTTTTATCTTGTTCCTTCATCTGGTACATAGCCCTCTGCCTTTTCATCTTGTCTATCTTTCTGTGAATGTGTTTTTTGTTCCACAGACTGCAGGATTGTAGTTCTTCTTGCTTCTGCTGTCTGCCCTCTAGTGGATGAGGCTATCTAAGAGGCTTGTGCATGTTTCCTGATGGGAGGGACTGGTGGTGGGTAGACCTGACTGTTGCCCTGGTGGGCAGAGCTCAGTAAAACTTTAATCCACTTTATTGTTGATGGGTGGGGCTGGTTTCCCTCCCTGTTGGTTGTTTGGCCTGAGGCAAGCCAACACTGGAGCCTACCTGGGCTCTTTGGTGGGGCTAATGGTGGACTCTGGGAGGGCTCATGCCAAGGAGTACTTCCCAGAACTTCTGTTGCCAATGTTCTTGTCCCCACAGTGAGCCACAGCCACCGCCCGCCTCTGCAGGAGCCCCTCCAACACTAGCAGGTAGGTCTGGTTCAGTTTCCCCTGGAGTCACTGCTCCTTCCCCTGGGTCCCGATGCGCACACTACTTTGTGTGTGCCCTCCAAGAGTGGAGTCACTGTTTCCCCCAGTCCTGTCCAAGTCCTGCAATCAAATCCCACTAGCCTTCAAAGTCTGATTCTCTAGGGATTCCTCCTCCTGTTGCCGGACCCCCATGTTGGGAACCTGACATGGGGCTCAGAACCTTCACTCCAGTGGGTGGACTTCTGTGGTATAAGTGTTCTCCAGTCTGTGAATCACCCACCCAGCAGGTATGGGATTTGCTTTTACTGTGATTGCGCCCCTCCTACCATCTCATTGTGGCTTCTCCTTTGTCTTTGGATTGGGGTGTCTTTTTTGGTGAGTTCCAGTGTCTTGCTGTTGATGATTGTCCAGCAGCTAGTTGTGATTCTGGTGTTCTCGCAAGAGGGAGTGAGAGCACGTTCTTCTACTATGCCATCTTGGTTCCTAATCTACAATGTCAATTTTAAACTTAATGGAGCGAAATCTAAAATAATGTTAATACTAAATCATACTTTTTCACTTAATATCAATGTTTTTTAGTCATCTTTCTAACTGCCTACTTAACTATGCTGACTGCAGTATCTCCCTATGGGAAATATACAACAACTAACAGAGGACTAATATTTATATGTAACTACTATATAACTACTCAAGGAGGGACTATTCAAATATAAAGTCTTTCTTCAATATGTGGCTGGATGAACTCATTGGCTCAAGCAAGAAGAGCAAGCTCTCCTGTCTGCTGACCACTGACATACAGAACCTAGATTTCAATACAGGTTGTTAGCAGTAGTTCAACCAGCTGTCAGTCCTTATTCTATATCCTAAGATTTGAAACCAACTTCCTACCTCTCCTTTCAGGCTCCTATCTCTAGATCAGCGTAAGCAGCCTTATTTTCATTCTTTCAAGATTGAAAATCACATTTGTTGATAAAGTGGCCCTAAGCTTGCCTTGATCGTTTTCATTTTTGCATCAGTAGAATTATTTGGGATGTGTTTTTAAACCATGGCCCATCCAATATGGATGTGCTAGCATAGCTGGTGCTCTATGTTACAGAATATACACGAATTATAAAGAATTGGCAGTTCACTTCAAAAGCGTGATTCAGACACATACGCTGTCTACTATGGCACCCAAGATGAGCCAATAACACGAGAAGTAATGTGATTGCAATACGTAAGAAGCATATGAGCGTCAGCATCATGAAATGGTTTTACTTTTCTGATGAATGTTCTCCTCTGTGCTACACTTAACACCTCTTTCGCAAAATAGTGCCATTGGGCCAAAGTACGTACTTTTAGTCACTTTGAGTAATTTGAGTAGTTTTATTTAAGAATTTAACACTTATTTTTTTAATTGGATGGTCTTATATTTAACTCAAAGCATTTTTCCTTACTTTCCCCAAACAAGTAACAGTAAAATCTGTAGGACCTGCAAAGTTGCGCAGGATGACCTGGGCTTTGTTCCCTACCTCTAACTGGTTTAGGTCTTCCAGCCACAGAGTGGGGAGGAGAGAGAGAGACAAAGTTCTCCTTCATTTCCTTGCCTGTCTCCTTTTCTACTTCTTTAACATTCATCACTGTCTGTAATATGGTACATAGACACAATGGAATATAATTCAGCTGTAAAAAAGAATGAAATAATGTCATTTGCAGCAACATGGATGGACCTAGAGATGATCATACTAAGTGAAGTAAGTCAGACAGAGAAATAAAAATATCATATGATATTGTTTATATGTGGAATCTAAAAAAAAAAAAAGACACAAATGAACTTATTTAAAAAACAGAAATAGACCCACAGACATAGAAAACAAACTTATGGTTACTGGGGGGGGGGGAATAAATTAGGAGTTTGGGATTAACAGATACATGCTACTATATATAAAATAGATAACCAATAAGGGCCTACTGTATAGCACAGGGAACTATAATCAATATCTTGTAATAACCTATAATGGAAAAGAATCTGAAAAAGAATATATATATATAAATATATATATATATATATATCTGAATCATTTTGCCGTACACCTGAAAGTAACACAACATTGTAAATCAACTATACTTCAATTAAAAACAAAAAAATGCTGCCCATCTTCTTGGAGCTCAGATGTGTTTCTGCAGGTTCCTATGGGAACCTCTATGCTGCACATTTTCTTAAAATGGGAGATCTGTCTCTTGCTACCTCTTTCACCTTTTCCTTAGATCCTACCAAGAACTAAGGAGAGTCAACCTGAAGTCTTTTGCTTTCTTTTGGGGGGCATACCCAATATGAATCTAGCCCAGCCTTCTCCAGCAGTGTCTTTGGGGTGCTGACTTCTTCACTGACACCTCTCTCAACAAATTTATACTAAGATGTGTGTGACTGATAACATCTTAAAAACTTACTGTTCTTCATCCTCACGAGACTATGCAAGCCAAAGGAAGACATCTTTATCTTTATTTTTAAAATTTTTTTCAGTTTTAATATTATTTAATTGAAGTATAATTGATTTACAATGTTGTGTTAACTTCTGCCGAGTGATTCAGTTATATATATATATATATATATATATATATATATATATATATATATATATATATACACATATACTTTTTAAAATATTCTTTTCCATTATCGTTTATCATAGGATATTGAATATAGTTCCCTATGCTATATAGTAAGACCTGGTGTTTATCCCTTCTATATATAAAAGCTTACATCTGCTCACCCCAGCCTCCCACTCCATCCCTCCCTCAAACCCCTCCCCCTTGGCAACCACCAGTCTATTCTCTACGTCTGTGATTCTGAAGACATCTTTAAAAATGACACTTCGGCTGGTTGGTTTGAGGAGCTAGGTGGAGAGGGAACAGGCTTCCTCGCATCCGTGACAATGATTTCAGCCTTGCATGAGGCAAGCTTCTCCTCCCTTCCTATGTACCTGTGTCTCTAGGAGGGTTTCATCAAAACCTTTCCAACGAACAAGACAAAAATGATAGTATGACCTGATTTATTCCACAATTTTCCTCCAGTTTCTTTTAACAACATTCTCAGGTTAGAAAAAAAATAATAATTCAGAACAGCTAGGCAAGGAAGTGTTTGATTTAGGATGCTGATTAGATAAGCGTCGCATTAGGGGCACAAAATCATGAGGGTAAGAGTTTGGCTGGAAAGAAAAATAGATAGGAAAGATTGGGATTTATGAACTGCTCTGATGGTAAAGATCCAGGGCTGGAAAGCATGACAACATATCACAATGTGCAGAAGGAGGGAGACAGTCCTATTTAGCATTTCCAAATTTCTACCTAGAAGGCACTTAGGGGAAGAAGTAAATTCAAAGTGGAAAGAGGAGAGGGGCAGTTTGGTGACTTTTCTTGAAACTCATGACCTTAGCAAACTCAGTGTTTTTACCAAGATCACATGTTTATTTGGGGTGCTTGAGTAGACTAAAGGAAATTCCAAGAGGGCCAAAATTTCTATCCAACCACTCCCCAGAAACAAAGCAAAAAAAAAGTGTAACTCTCAGTCACCACAGATCAGGTAAGCATATCGAGACGTGAAGATGATGGGGCACCAGAGCTCACCTCGAAAGAAAAGGCTTAGAACAGGCAGAGCGGACAGAACTGCATAAAGCAAGCACAGTGCTCTAGAAAGTGAAGATGAATCAGATACATTGACATCCAAGAGGTGTGTAAAGGATGTCCATGAGTGGCCTAGAAGGTTCACCCATGGGGGAAGAGGCAGCAGATTGAAGATGGCCGGGAATTCTGACACTAAAAAGGGAAAAAATAATATTGGATCATTCTATTCAATGCCCTTTTAATTTAATAAATACTCTCTATATTGCTGTTTTCCCAATTTGAGAAACAAGACTGATTTTTAAAACCCTGATGGCTTTTTAAAAATCAGAATACATAGGTTTGAATATATGGAATATGTATAGAGAATTTCTAGAAGAATACATAGAAAACACATTGCCATTCACCTTAAAGATGAAATTTGGGCTGTGTGGATAACACAAGAGTATATCTTGAGTTAATTAAATGGCCAATGGGGGGACATTCCATTTTCATAAGTGATAATGCTGTTATTTGGATAAAATGAAGTTTGTAGCATTCGTTTGAAAGCCAACTTTTAATAAACCCTTGCTGACGCTGATGTTTCCTGCTTTTAGTCCTCATTCACTTCTTGCAGTTTATCCACTTGGAGCAGCTCATTAAACTTGCCAAGTTCTTTGCATTGAGACACCAGGAGAGTCCTCAAAAAACACAAGGTGCTTGCAACACTTCAGAGAGGAGGTATCATAAGACACACACATCTTGGCAAAAATGATGGACAATTGCATACCACACAGCCCAAGTATCAGCGAGTCAATCAGATGGGGGAGAAAAGTAGGAATAAAAGCCCAAATTATTTAATGACTCTACTTCAGTGGAAGAGAAGTATTAAAATCAACCAAGCAATTCACAGTCGATTCAAGATGCCATTCAGAGAGATGCCATTCAGAGAGAAGACAAACAAATTACAAAGAACTAGGGCTGCCCTAATCTTATCTCTGCTTGCTGATCTGATCACATGGAGAGTACTACTTCCTAATCAAAGAAGGCAATTAATACAGCTTCCATAGAAAGATAGAAGTATGTTCACAGCTCATGGGGTAATAAGTCACCAATAGATGATAAGCCCATATTTGCCTTCAACATTTTTAAGAAAAACTCTTACTTTAAGATCTTTTGGTTTAGCTGGAAGCAATCAGAGAAATCTTAGCCTAGGTTTCCCTTCCCCAGTTTCCTGATAGTAGCAGGAAATTTCCTCTAAATATCTTCTTTGCTTTAAAAACCCATATATACATATATATATATATGATATCTGATTTACTAACAAATTATACTCCTTTATTCCTCATGCAGAGAAGACGTAAGAAGCACACTTGTTTTCCTAACACTCAATACTTAGAAAAATAATACTGCATATACAACTTTTCATGTGTACAAAATATAAGAAAACTTTTTTTTTAATCAGAGAGGAAATTTTGCCTAATTCTTAAGGGTCATTTGAATCCACACACCCCAATCAACAGTGAAAGGCAGGCTAGATGGCTATCCTACTGTATTTCACTCTTCCCAAAGAGAGAAAAAAAAAACACCTCAAGTCTTAAAAGTATTGAAATAACATTAAACAGGACATATGTTGATTTTAAATTTAAGAATAAAAAAACTTACAAAGCAAAAAGAAGCAATTTCCAATTTCCAAATAGATCCTTCAGTATGTTACAATACAAACATACTAGCAATCACATATTAAAGGAAATCTACATGAAAGGGGCGTGCATACTTTTGTTAACTATCCTTGATGTTTATACCATCCTCCTCTTAAATTAAAATGGTTTGAATAATTAAAAGAATATTTCCAAAAGAGACAATATAAGATAGAATTTTAGAATTTGTTTAGAATTTCTGCTCTGTAACTTACTAACTCTGCTCTCCTGAAAATTATTTAACAAACTCTCTATGCTTCAGTTAGTTATCAATAAAATTAAGATAATAATACCTATTGTACAAGGATTTTATAAGGATTTCATAAAAAAGTATGTCTGAAAACTGCTTAGCAGAACTTCTGGTGCCTGATAAATGATGGCTAATTATTATTTTTAGTAAAATAAAAATTGGATTATTAAACATATATATTCGTAGTGCTAGCTGATTTAGCTTTGTTCAAGTTCTTATAGAGCTCAAGTGATAACATTTGATTTGGAATGCCCTGGAAGAAAGAATACTTTGGATGTTCATTGAGAGCAAAACACATTCAGAAATTAGTACTGACCCTGAATGAAGAGATTTGCAAATAGTAAAAAGCATTGGGGCTATTTTTGAGTGCCTCAGATAAATGATGTTCATAAACGAGGACATAAACTAGGATTGCCAACTGTAAGTGATCTGTGAGTGGAGTCATTAAGAAAATTGAAGAAAATATTTTTAGGAAGTATTGAAACAGAATGATTAAGGGTATAAGGTTCTTACTATTTGCATATATGAAAAAATATATGTAAACATACATACATATAAACAGATAATTTGATGATTCAAATATATATGATGGTGGATACATTTTGAAAGGAATTTATTTACTCTTTCCTTTCTCAGTGTCATAAATAAAAGTACCATCATCTTACCCCATTATTCCCAACATGAGATTAATTACACTTTTATGTTGCCAGACACAAGATGTATCACTGCTTTTGAAAACTATCAAAGATCTGAAAACTAGATTGTTCAGTGTGTTGCAAACTGCACAGAATATTTTGGATAAAACAGTTTTCTGCTATTTTTTTCATTATTTTATTAATACATTATGATTTGTTGAATATCTATTATCAATGGCATTGAACTTCTTAGAAAAAAATTCTGCCTGGACATGTACACAATCGTTATGTAATGAACACTTATTTTCATTTAACTTTTCACTTAAAACTTGACCAATAATTTTATTAAAAAGCACTGAAGTTTTCATAGCTTCTATAAGCAACCAAACTGGCAGATAATGACCTCATTGTTTTTTCTATGTTCTTTTTCTCTCCCCTTCTCTCTTTGGCCTGTGCCTGCACACACACACAAACACATCTACAAGTGTAAACACATACACACAGCTGCGTGACACTCATTGGCCGAAAAATGAAGGAATGTTGTAACCCATTACCAATCCCTTCCTGGGATTGCCTTAATATGCCTAAAATTAGAGAAAGCCAAACCAAATTCGGAACAGCCTTCTCAAAGCAAAGGTAGTCAATGACCACAGCTGGTGACTTAAGGGGGGAACAACAAATCCTGAAGCATCTCTGGGCTCCACCATAGAAGCCAGTCTGAACAGAGGCAGTCTGTGGCCACCCAGGGTCATCGACTCGACCGTCGGCTCCAGTAACTGACATTGGTCAATGTCTTTTAAGCATCGCCCTTCCAGGGGCAGAAAAGCCCTGGTTATACACCCCTATCTTTTTTTTTTTTTTCCCTAGCTTCTCTGAAGTACAAAGACCACAAACTCACTCTCTAGGAATAATTTCATCATTCTTTTTGGGGGGAATTTTTTATAGGCAAGTATTGCTTAACTCACTTGCCTCCTGGGGTTCTGATGGACAAATTTACATGCTGTGTGAATGAATTCCCTTGCAGGGCTACAAAGAGTGAATTTGGCTCCGACAACAGCTGAGTGCTTCTATTGTCCAAAATATCTAAGCGGTGGAGGAGTCTGGAAGGCACCCACTTGGCAATATTGTTTTGAGTCGCAGGTCTCTAGGGCACCTTCCAAATATCTGGCTGGAAAAAGTGACACTGTGTATCCAAATGTCTTTCAGATGATAAACTCATTTTTCAAAGCTCTACAAAGATAAACATAGGCCACTCTGCTTAAGAGATGAACTTTAGCATTGCACATGTCCCAGGAAATTTTTGCAGACCAGTGATAATGGATATAATAGGTTGATGTATTTTTACATTAGCCAAATAATCATGTCATATCAGGAGTAGGCTGTTTCATCTTCACCTGAGTCTCATACCTGTGCTAAACTTTCACAGCCGACTGGTGATGTTTACACACCAGAAGCCATGGAAGCTACTAGTTCAGTTGAGGATGACACAGCTCCTGCTACATGGGGTCGAACAGCAAGAGAGAAGGAGGACTCACCGTCCAAAGAACACTGGGAATCAGAAAATCTGAGTTCTAGAATCTGGGACTTGCTATGTGTAACTTTAAGCCAGTTACATTTCAAGATTTCAGTTCTCCATCTTTTAAACAAGTGTGATCAATCCTGTTCTACCTACCTTACAGCATTGTTGTAAAAACTAAAGGAGATATTTGATGTGAAACCACACTGAAAATTACAAATAATCACAGAAACACCATTTAGGATAATTCACGCATGCTTGCAAAGTGAAGGCACTCATGGATTTGGCAACATTTCATTAGAGAGCCTGTCATGTCCTGGGCTGCATGTAGACTGTTGGATGGGTCTCCAGTTAGGCGATGCCAAGTTCAAAACCTCTTTGAGTGAACCCCAAATCTGCTCAGAGGCCATGTCTCAGGGCAGAAAACTGTGCCTTTTAAATATTTCCTCAAGTCTGCCACCCAACAGGAAAGCTCCATGTAATACATTTTTCATATGGTTTCATAACTTTCTTTCTGCTGTAGAAAAATACATATGTGGGATGGATAATACCCACAAGCTTGTTAGGTCGTGAGCGAATAGAATAATGGGTTAGAGAAAGGAAGGGAAAGATCAAGAAATTCCTAATATTCTTGGGGCACTAAATAAACATAAGCCATCAGAGCACTAAATATTCAAGACACTCTAAATGTGGATGAGACATGACACCCCAAATATAAAGGAAGCCTTAAATATGCAGGACACGCTACATATACATGAGCACTCAGGATTCACGAGGTCTTGACTCAGTCTTTCTTTGGTGACACTCATTCTATCCCCAGAGTCTACTGCCCCAGAAATACCGGTAAATCACATGGTGGGCTGATTGACAATCCACAGCCATTGTCCTGGCTTACTTGTCCCTGTGTCTGTCCAAGAGATCACGTGTGTGTCACTGACCCAAGGCACCTTGGTCAAACATTCAACCCCCTTATCGGCAGGAAAGTCGGCAGTGGAGCGAGAAAAGGAGCGTGTGGACGTGGCATGCCCCAGGATTTAGGGGGCCCGGTCCTTCTGAAATCCTGTTTTGCACTCTGTCCTGGTAAGTGACTCCATCTCTCCCCTTCCTTCTAGCTGTATGTTTGAAGCTGATGAATAAGCCATGGTCCATAAGCATTTTAAGTTCTATGGGTATTTCTGTTCTGTGACGGTTCGGATCCATTTCCTAGGGCTGTACTTAAAGGCTACCGATGCACGGAGGTCATTTCCTACACGACCCCTCTTTTCTAAAGCAGCTGCAGAGTTGGACTCTTCAGAGGAACGCTGATGGTCAGATTCCCCCTCATATATCTGTTGTCTGGCTACTGCTGCAGTGTCTCCTTGGTACTGCTTCTTCATTGACCGCATCTCTTAAACCATATCAAATCTTTGCTAACCCGAACACCTTATGTTAATTGAGCTCTATTCCACCCCCTTTATATCTGTGATTTCATTAAATTCTCATGAAAAACCTACGAGGTTGATAGTATAATTATGCTCCTCATTTTTCAGTTGAGGGAGCTGAGACTCAGAGAGATGAAGTCATTTGCCCAAGGTCACACAGCTAGCAGGTGGTGAAGCTGAAATCCAATCCGAGTAGTCTTGCCCCAGATCCTTGCTTTAACCATCCTGATGAAAGCTGTCTACAGCCTGCATGCCTGGCCTTTGGGTTTCACAGTCCTTTCATGCTCTTTGCCCCCTTGAACTTGTCAATGGAGCTCACGTTTTTGGATTCCCTGCTCCTCAGCATATATTGGTGATAGTGTGAAAAATGAGGTTATTCCAAAAGAGAGGGTAGAGGGAAGGTGACATGCCTGCATCTAGGAGGAATGGGGTGTGGCTTTACATTAAGTTCTGAGAGATGCAGAGCAGCTAAGCTCTGGAGGAAGGTAAGGGTGGATGCAGAGTGTCCTTGGCAAGCCACTCTTTCCTCTGCCATCCTTCACGATCTGGAAAAGCCTCAGAGTGGTTCAAATGGAAACTAAACTGTAATATGCAAAGGAATCAGAGGCTTCAGGAGACATTGCTAATCCTTTTCTGCTCTTTCTAATACGGCTCCACGAGGCTCTTCCTGGCACTTGGCACACATGATCACGTTTAATCCGCGCCCTATCCTGCGAAGAAGCAATGGCTCTATTTTAGAGATTTGGAAATGGAGGCTGAGGAACACACCGTCATAGCCGCAGATCGCAAAGCTCATAAATCGTAAAAGTTGATCATGGACTTGGGTCTTGATGACAGCAGAACACATGTTCTTCTCATTATATTTCATCGCTGGGAAGCCTACACCGATAAGAAATGCAAAGGGCCGCCTTGCACACTGCCCTTTCACCCCATTTGCTGAGATACTCCCTGACAATGATTCATTCCTGCCTCAGCCCTGTTTTTGGAGGGCGGGGCTGGATCAGGCTGAGACCTGAGAGGTGCAGAGACAAGCAGAATAAAGCACAGGCACAGCTTAAGGCTCGAATGTACCTTTTCTCTGAGCCTGGTCAATTTCTGTACATTGTAAATGTTCTCTGCGCCGTCTCCAATAGCACCCACAGTCCCTGACTTTTTGGAGCAGCATATCTGGCAGTCAGCTTTCAAAAACATCTCCTAGACCACATGTGGCCCGCATTTTCAGACATTCCGGAAATGTACTGTTTGATGTGTACATCCCCACACCTAACAGATCACTCCGGCAGTGCTGACCTGCAGAGCAACTGCCCTGCGTGCCCTCTACCATCTGTGCTTACCTTTGTGCAAGAGACAAGAACATTCACAGGAGAGCAGGGGATTTCTTCCTGATTTATAGACCTCTCACCATTAGGGGGGACAAGGGGCACCGATGTGCTCTTAACACAGGGACAAATTATGCCTGTTTGTAATTTTAGTTGATCAAAGTCATCATCACATTCTAATTCTAGTTATCAGCGAATGGGCCAGAGATGTTTCTGTGGGTTATAAAACAAGAAAACTGTCTATAAAATGAGTAAACATTTCGTAATACTAAAATCGTACAATTCTTGTAGCTTGTAAATTTCTTTAACAAATCCCTTGATGGGAACTTTCTAAGTAAAATCTAGATCGATGGACCCTAAAGTATAGGAGAGCAACCCCAGGGGACTTGGAAGTTATTGCTAAGAGGTCCAAGAATCCCTATAAATTAAAAAAAAAAAAAATAGGCTTTGCACATATATGTACTATACTTTTCAAGTTTATGCTCATCAAAATGCAAATTTTCACTGAACAAAAGACAAATCCACATAGAATTGATATTGAATTCATAGAAGTTCTAATTCTTAACCATTTATTTAATTGATCGATTCTAAAAGTGCACTTCCTGTTATAGGGAAAATTCCAGGAGAAAAGGCACTACAAAGGCGTCCTTGCATCCTAAGAGTCTGGGAACCACTGATCCAGCAGGACTATCTTTTTCTGGCATCGCACCCATTCGAGTCATCAACGGTGAACCTTTGACATAAATGGTCGAGATTTCTTTGTAGACACAAGTGATCTACATCTAACTCAGCCTCGGAGTTCTTTGCTTTTTTTCCTATTCTTTTATCAACATGAATCAACATTGTGAACGCTTTTCCAGTAGGTTCCAGTGGAAGCCCGGAGCAAAGGTCACTTCCTCTTTGGAGGCTCCCTGACCCTGCAGGCAAAGTTGCTCTCTGTTCTCTGCCCCAATGCCCTGCCTCATAATTTCTCTATGATACCACTTATCATAAAGCACTTTTACCATCTGCTTTCATATCTACAAAAGAGAGGAAGAGGCTGAGATCGTACACCTTGGAGAAAGGTAGCTATTGATCCAGGTGTCTTAGTGTAGGAGTGTTATAGTGTTTATCCCATAGGCTGCATTTACTAATACTAAGTCATAGGTGATAATAATAATCAATAATAATTAACTCTCCTCATGGCACTTCCTCATCATGGTCCCCATAACATGACTTAGAGAAATAAATTAATTAAATAAGCCAGTAAATTGAGAGTATAATGACACGAAACATAGAAACAGTGACCCAGGGGAAGGCCACGGGGTAGAGCTGCTGCCACTAGGAGCAGAACAAAAGGAAGGGAATATGGGGTTAAAAAAATGGTGAGGCAAATAGGGTGAGGAGACCAGAGGTAAGTTAGAAGTGTGGTCATACTGGCTCTCATTAACTGCTTATAATATCCCTATACTGGTGTTAATGGTAATGCCAGCACCAACTTACTTACTTTTCTGAAAAACCCAATAGGATATATATTATTATTGTCCCCGTACTGTAGACAAGTGAACCTAAACACAGAGATGTTAACTAACTTGTCCCAAATCACGCTGACAGTTAGCCAGTGGCAGAGAGGGATATGTGTCCAATGAGCCTGACTTTTGAAATGTACTATGAGCCATTACAAGGGAGGACATGGATTTCTCTAACCTCCTCCATCACTCTCAACTCCTTAGATACCCCATAAGTCTGGGATGAAAGACAGATAGAGTTGAAAGGGACAGAAAATTATTCAGGGAGCATTTGTTCTGGGACAAGTCATTAAGTAGTTTTACATCCTTGTGACAACTCTATTGGGAAGGTGTTATTATTATCCCCTATTTAAAAATAAAGGAACTGAGACACAGAGGAATGTATTAATTTGCACAGTATCACACGGAAAGGAAATGATGGAGCCACTTCTGAGCAAGGACTATCTCATTTATCTTTATCACATAGCGCGATGCCTGGCTTAAGAGAAGTGTTCAGTAAAGCCTCTTGTAAATTAATTAGGTAATTAATTTCAAGGGCAGATGTGTCCTTTAATTATAGGCAAGACAATCAGGACAGAGAAAAAAGAGGCAGAAGGTAAGGATTTCTCTCTCCCCTCTCTCCCTGTTTCTTATCTCCTCCTTTCCTTTCTTTGAAAAATATATATTGAGCATGCACTATGTTTCAAAAAACTCCAACAAATAGTCTAATTAAGTGGGGCTCCTTAAGGCCCCATAAGTTTTTAGTAAAATGGAGACAGAAATGTACAATCACACAATTAAAATGCAAAAATACCATACAAGCCACCCATTCTCCTTGCTTGGCCCTGCAATAAATCTTTCTCTGCTCAAAAAAAAAGCAAAAAGCAAACAAAAAAAAAATACTGAATTATGAGTAGAAATTAGAAGGACAAAGAAGGGGGGGGCAACATTTCATGTTGAGAGGACAACACAGGTATGAGAGATGAGCTTGTATGACACAGCAAAACCAAAGTTCTCCAGTATGGCCAGAAGTGAATGAGGAATGTGATAGATTTGTGGGACCATTAGGCCAGGAAGATCCTCGTGCACTAAGCTAAGGAGTCAGAGCACATGTCGAGAACTACTGAGAGCCTTTCATGCCTTTAATCAGAAGAATGTAATAATAAGCAGATATGCATTTAAAAAAAAAATCTCCCTAGCAGAAACACGGAAAAAAATTATGGGAGCAGAGAGTTGGGACAGGATGTGGAGGGAGAGGGGGTGGGGACGGTCTGGAGCAGCTGGGAGAAAGCCAGCTAAGTGGGTGCTCATAGGTATAAACGTGGTTTCTTCCAAAAGGCTGTGCTAAAACAGTCATGCAAAACTCACGAAGTCATATCTTGGTATTATTTTTCCAATTTCTTTTGCATATACTTTTTTTTTTTCCTTTTAAAGCAGAGGAGGAATCATCTGGGCACTGTTTTTCTTTAGCACTCCTTGGGGAATGCCAATCCACTCCTGGAACTTGTGTTGAGTCTTAACCAGAGAACACATCAGACAGATGACTTCTTGTTTAATCTTTCCAGACACGATTTCTCAAAAGTAGGAGCCATAAGTAATTCTGTCCCTATCTCCAGAATAATAAAGCAGGAGAAAAATCTCATTCCTAAATTTGCCATTATTATTTAATGCTGCATAAGTTTGTGGTCACTCTTCCTGAACAACTTTCCTTCATTATCACTGGACTCAGCACCGTTTGAAAGGTGTCAGGAGGATGACCCATGATGAGCGCTGTTCCCCCTTTTCCACACCCCATGGTCGTTGAGCTCATTGGTCACTGTCAGCATTTGGATGGAGACCCTGTTTATGCCTAGAAGCCCTGCGTTTAATCCACTGTGTTCTGTTGCCTTAAAAATTGGCAGGTTCAATAGTGAAAAAGACATCAACTAGACAATCCAAAATATTTTTTCGTCTCTGACAGAAATCCCCCCAAACTTTTTACTCACTGTCGTTGCTGTGATATATAATGATTCTTCCAAAAATGGGAGTAACACAAGGAGCAGGCAAGGAGATGCTCTCACCGTCCCCACATGGACTTGGCATAAGCTGGTAGAACCCATTAAGCTTCATCGTAACGGAGACTGAAGGTCTAGCTTCCCTGGCCTTGTGCCACAGAGGGAAGAGTTCATCTAGGCTGCCTCTAACATCCTCTTCTAATACCATTTTTCACTACAGCGTTAGAATCGCTTGAAATTATAATTACTGATATTTCTCCTCGCCAATAAAATCTCTCCCTTTTCCTTTCTTTCTCATTTAGAGGGAAAACTGCAAATTGCTACAGCTGAGAGAAACCGTGAGTTCCAACCATCAGTATACCTCTTTCAGGTTTTCTTAGTAACTCATTGCAAATTTTCCATCCAATGGGTTTGTTGTGCCATCTAAAGCATAAAGTTACAAGTTAGCTTCCCCATCTCCATCCTTCTCCCCGCCAGACACACATGCCCGCGTGCGTGGACACGTGCCTGCAGGGCCCTCATACACCAGATAGAAAGTAAAATTCTTTATTTGTGCCTTTGTTTTGCACAACCACAAAAGCATGCTTCGTGAGCCATTACTGGAGATCACTTAGTCTTTACTAGGTTGTAGAGGTTTTAGGGGTACTTATGTAATTTGGCTCTATTCTCTGCTTTGTAAAATAGGTGTAATCTCATTTTCTATGTCTGGAGGTTTTGCTGTGCAATGACTATTACATGGTTAAGAAAATTGATATGACACGTTCAGTAGTTGAGTGATGAGGTCTTGGAAGAGGATTCTGTGTGTCTTGTGTTCCTGTTCTATCATGCATGGAAGACTTCTGTGATGCCTTTTTAAGTAACTCTGACACATCTTTGGGGATCTTCCCTAGCTTTTCTCCTTGCTCTTTGAGCCCCTTTATTAATCTCCTTACATAGCCAGTCTTGTTCTTTGTAGATCATTTTTCATCGGGGAAATGTTCTTTATTTCCTCTTTTCCATGGTTTTCTCATGTAGCACACTCTCAGGTGCCTATACTTTTCTCTTCTTCCTTTTAATTTAAAAAGGCACCTGAATTTCTTTGTTGAGCATAATGTCAAATGCTGAAAAAAACAAAAATTGTCAGGCACTGTTCTTATATTCCTCTACAGAATAAGTGATAACTCACTTTCTTGTATTTGGTTCACCTGAACTTGTAAAGTGAATTTCATTTTCTCATAAGCAATGATTGTATTATTTCTTTTTTTTTTTTTTTAAAGATTTTATTTTGGCAGCGCTGTGCAGCTTGTGGGATCTTAGTTCCCCAACCAGGGCCCACGGCAGTGAAAGCCCGGAGTCCTAACCACTGCCAAAAAAGAAAAAGAAAAAGAAAAGAAAGAAACCTAAAATAATGTAATTCAGTTGCCTTCAAAGGTGAAAATTCTGTAAGCCTTGAAACATGAGAACAGATTAATTATTTTTCCGTTTATAGAGTAGTGACCATGGTGTTATAAAGATGGACATTCAGTTTTGAGACATTAAAAAAAAAAAAAAAAAAGAAAGAATGGTATAATAAATCCAGAATTAAATTCAAAACTAAGGGTCACATATCCAAATTTTCTTAGCAATGATTACAAACACCATATTAAATAAAATGTAAAGATTATATAATATAAAAAAAAAGATTTTATTTTGACGTGGACCATTTTTTAAGTTTTTATTGAATTTGTTACAATATTGCTTCTGTTTTATGTTTTGGTTTTTTGGCCCCAAGGCATGTGGGATCTTAGCTCCCCAACCAGGGATTGAACCCGCAACCCCTGCATTGGAAGGTGAAGTCTTAACCACTAGACCACCAGGGAAGTCCCTGTATTATTTCAATGTTTTAAGTGGGACAGCTCAGGACTGATACTCTCTCTTACATGGCCTGTTTTTGTGGGGGTTTTTTCCCCGAATGCACTTTTTTTCTGAATTATTTTTGAGTTGCTCAGTGCACAGTTTTCTCATCAGCATGTAACGCTACCTAGACTAAATGTGTCTAAGATTGATATGCCAATGCTTGCTTTAAATCAGCTTCAGACTCATAACCTGGAGTGAAACACTCACATGCAAACACTCTTTTCGGGGATACCAATTACTAATGCCTTTCTCCACTTCGCTCCACGCCGGTTTCTCTCAAAAAACAGAGAGATTTAACACAAAGACCCCCTGAGGCAGAGAAGATGCCAGCTCTCAACTTCTAATAATCTTGTCTACCTCGCGATATTGGTGTGCTAGGAAAATCCCTTTCGGGTGATGCTTTTGGCAGAACAGTGACACAATAATTTGTAGCAAACAACATCCCACGTAAGAAGGGGGAACCTGCCTGAGAAACAAGTAACAAGATTAAGTAAGAACGCAGGAGTCCTTTAAAACCAAATATCTAAATGTCACCTAGAAGTGTCAGATGGAATTCAGGCAGCACAGAATTACAAGGATTTTTATGTCAGAGAGCAGCTTTCATATTTAAACAGCTCGAGGATTAATAAGATCTGGAACAAGTTGTGACTCTATTCATATAGTTTTGTACTGACAGTTCTCTCAGGCAGAGAGAGAAAGTTCCGGAAAAGGAGCCCTGAGCAGATACAACTAAATCTTAAGGCAAATGACTCCATACATTGTGATGCTTTTGGCCAATTGAAATGAAGTTTTTGTTTCGGCTACAGCTTTGAGTTTGTTCATGTTTAGAAAGAATGGTGGCAGGGTGCTAATTATTTAAATGTAACATTTTTTCTCATTCAGAGCAGTGGTTCTCAACCCAGGGTGATTTTGCACCCCTTTCCCAGGGGACGTAGGGCAAATGTTTGGAGATGCTTCTGGTTGTCACAAGTGGGATCTAGTGGGTAGAGACCAGAGATACTGCTCAACGTCCTGCAATGCACAGCACAGCCCCACAACAAAGAATTATCCAGGTCAAAATGTCAGTTAGCGCTAAGGGTCAGAACCCTCCTTTAGATCGACAGAATATGTTATTTTTAACCTTATGCTAGACAAAGATGAAAACATAAGTTAATAATCAAAAACATACTCTGAAGTTTCAGATTCTGCTTCTATAAAGGTCATGAGCACTGTTTTCTATTTCTGAAACTCTTTAGCTGATGCTTACTTCAACCAGTTTGAGAAAGAAAATAGCATTTGGTGCGACACAGAGAAATTTTACAATTAGGCAGGGTTTTTCATCCATCAATCAAGTCTAAAGCAAAACTAATTTTTGAGATAAGTTTTATTTCCTTATGGATTTTTAAATAACTTATAGGTTCATCAGAATCAAAAAGTTAACAATGTACATAACTCTTGGTTTATTTCTAAAAGATAATGACACATCAATTATTCACTTGCTTTGCTCAGTCTGTAGCTCCATGATTTTGGGAGAATACAAAAGGAACAGGTGTATGTTCCTAATGGGAACTTCGAAAATAAGGCCTGAGGCATTGAAAAGAATGATTCCCAGCTACCCCGTCTTCATATTTGAAAGCACTTTCTTATCTCAGTAATCAGTAATGCCCATAAATCTTTGTTTGGTGATGAAAATGTCTGTTCTCTTTTTAGGTGTTAAAATCTCTAAATTGGTTACTTGCTAACTATGGTTTTCATGTCTTCAGCTCTTAAATGGACGAAACAATGTGGGTATTGATGTTTCTAAATTATACTGTATCTGGTTTCAGAAAGGGTAACATTGCATGTTAGAAAAGGGTATTGTGTCCTGTTCAAATCAGTCACAATATGATGCCATGATATCATAAATCTCCCGAAAGGCTGGGGCCATGTGGACTTGGTCTTGGCCTCGGCCCCTCCACAGTGGGGTGTTGGACGCTCAGGAAATCCCTGCTGGGGCCCGGGGTGATCTCAGAGAAATACTCGATGCGCCACGTGGGCAAGGATGTCCACGTGGGCAAGGAACGTGCTTCTATCTTATTTAGTTTTTAACATCTCGCTTTCCCAAGGCAACTTCTTCAGTTTTCTGTGTGTGTGGGGTGAGGGAATTATGTAGAGCTTCTTAAAAACTCCTTCTCTGATACAATTTCCTGTCTAAAATACTTTTACAAAAGCAGACATCTGCTTAGTCCGGGGCTCCAATGAAAGCCATGTTACAGAATTCTCTGGAATGAATCCTGAACACACGACAATGGGACAATGGAAGCAAGTGTTTTCTACTCTGTTTCTCTCTGGAAAGGCAACCGCACTTTGGGTGGCTGTAGTCAATGATGCTCTTCAGCTCCCAGGGAAGCCGAAGGTACCCTTAACCCCCATCAGTGGTAACGCGTACAGTCCTATTACACTTTTTCCTTCCCCTTCATGTGATAACTTCCTCTGCTTCCCTCTCTACATCAAATTCCTTGCTTTTATATTAGTCAAAACCATTTATAAAAAGGGATTGACATACACACACTACTATATATAAAACAGATAACTAATAACTAATATAATAACAGATAACTAATAAGGACCTACTGCATAGCACAGGGAACTCAACGGAGTACTCTACTCTACTCTACTCAGTAATGACCTATAAGGGAAAAGAATCTAAAAAAGAGTGGATATATATGTATATGTATAAGTAAATCACTTTGCTGTACACCTGGAACTAACACAACATTGCAAGTCAACTATACCCCAATAAAAATTTAACAAAAAAGAATTTAAAAAAAATAAAAAGGCCAAGTTCCCAAAGAGTCCTCCCTGAAAGTCACTGCAGGGGCGGACATCTCCTCAAAATGGCCTGAAAGGAGCACGATGGTGGTGACCACCAGGACCTCTCCAGGGTCACCTGTCTCCATCTCCCGCACCACTGACACCGGCCACTGGCAGGTCCAGGCTCACCCCACACCACGCTCGCCTTAGAAGGAGGAGTTTGTGCTGTGCCCACCGGCACCTCCGCTGGTGGCCTGGCTCACTCCCCTCTGCAGGACCCAGTGTTGGCCTGGGATCCCCCCCAGCTTTTGCTGATGCGCCCGGCTGACCAGGTGCCCCCCGGTGAGCTCCTCCCTCTGTCCCCTGGGCTTCCAGAGAAGATTCAGGATCTGTACAGCCATGTTTCCCTGGGCCTAGCCCAGGAGACAATGCACCATCACTGAATGAAGAAAATAATGTCTGAGCAAATAAACAGGTCCCTGTCGAAGCCTCAACCTCTAGAGGAAGTTACAAAATCAACCAGGGAAAGCTAACTATGAAGCAGGAAAGAGGTAAGGGTGATGTTATGGACTAAACTGTATCCCCCCCCAAATTCATATGTTGGAGCCTTAACCTCCAGTGTGACTGTATTTAGAGATGGGGCCTTCGAGGGGGTAATTAGATTAAATGAGGTCATAAGGGTGGGGCCTTGATCCAATAGGACTGGTGTCTTTATAAGAAAAGGAAGAGATACCAGGAATATGCACACACACACAGGAAAAGCCAGGAGAAGACACACTGAGGACATGATGGTCTGTAAACCAAGACCTCAGGAGAAACCAGCCCTGCCCTGCCAACACCTTGGTCTCAGACTTCGATCCCCCAGACTGTGAGAACATAAATTAAAATGAATTTCTTTTGTTTAAGAAACTACAGCTCGTGCAGTCTGTGGTCTTCCCTTACAGCAGCTTGAGCAGGCTAATCCAGGTGAGAGCAGAAGTGGTAGTTGAACACCTACTGTGTACCAACATGGCATGAGGCTCTTAACATCCAATCACCTTTTAATATCCACAGTGTCTTTAGATGATTTGTTACCAAAATAAATCATTGAAACAATTTTGTGTGGAATCCTTTACTAAGCTCATTTTCTTCTTGTGATTTGGATTTATTTAAAAGAAAATGAGGTTCTGGTTTCTACAACATAAAGTCATTGATACTCTAGACTAATGCTCATACTTTGTTGGGCAACAAATGTTCATTGAATTAAAACATAAATGCCTCCAAGGTGATAGAATAAAATCCTTAGCATTGACCGTTAGAAATCTGTATGTCTAGTCCTTTTTGTGCCAAAAGTGTGTGTTTGAGTCATCAGTAAACTAATAACTTAGATGTATCATCCTTCTTTGTCAGGCTTGTGGGATTTTGACAGAATCTTTATACGGACTCTATGAGATGCTTGTGAGAGAACTTTCATCATCCGCACTTCACACCCATTACTAATTGTTGTTCATTTTCTGGCTTGCCCGCTAGACTACACATTTTGAGAAAGTAGAGACTGTGTGGTTGAGTTTCCTCATCTCTAACGTGGAGATGCTACAAACCTTGCAGGCTTAGATGAGGTCGTGGATGTATGCAAGGCACTTAACACCACTCCTGACATGCCGTGAGGACTAGACAATGTTAGGTGCCATCGGCTCTGTTCTCATTATTATTATCATTACATCAGCCCTCACTTTTTACAACTTCGCCTAACACTGTGCCTGGGCCATGATCACACCTGTTTGTGGGCTGAATGAATGAAAATCATTCAAATATAGATAAGGGATGTCAGTTCTCCCTAGATCCTAGACTCTCTAAGCACAAGGAATGTTTTTGTGTATTTCTGATCTTGTTATTCACTAGACTAGCCCAGTGTTTGGCATTTACTGAAAGCTCAATCAACACTGCTCAGAATTCGTTGAAAGGCTGGGTGGTATATGTAGGTGGAGGAAAAACCTCTACAGAACACTGAGGGGTGGGGAAATTTTCCTGAGCCAATTCCCTCCCAAATTAAGGGGAATACCTTTACTTACTGCTCTATGCAGCTTTCTAAATAAGTTACTTCTGGTTTCCTGGGAGGTTTCTGTTATAGCAATCTCAGTTCAATTTGCCTAGCTTTTTACTCTGTTGACCAAAGAATAGGTACAAAGCAAATGTTAATTGGAATCTCTATCTTCTTATATTTACTTATTTATTTTAGCATGTTTCAAGAGTTATACTGATCTGAATTCAACAGATTTATGTTGATCTATTAAAGGTTTATTCTTGAACCTTTAACAGAGTGATCTTTTAAACACCTTTAGTAATTAAAAAAAAATAATTTCACAGCTTTGATGTAGTGTGTGACCAAAGACACAGTGTTGACTTTAAAAATAGGTCAGCAAATTATTCAATATTATGTTACATTTATTTACGTACCATCTAATAATATTTATATTCATATTTAAAGACAAATTTCATCTTTTTCCATCTAACAATGGTACACATGCTTCCATTTACTGTTAAATAATTCTATTAAAAAATAATGTTTTTTCTCAACAAGTCAATACCAAAATTGCATATTGTATCATTTTTGGTTTGGGTACTGAATGTACACACATGCGTGCATTTTAAATAGACTGATATTTAACTATAATTGTAACATCAAATGTGTTTTCATAAACTGATGCTCATAATCCTTTTTCTGAAAAAATGGGTATGTTTTTATAGTTTTGGGTGCTGTTTTTAAATTAGGGGATGGGAGTTTTCAGGCTGCTCTCTGCAAGCTCTCTTCTAAAAATAATACACAAGACGTGGAAAGTCTTTATTCTCAACAAATGAAAAGACAATTTGGATATAATCATCACAACATCTTCCCTTTTCAACATTTGTTTCTGAAGGGCCTGGAGACACCCTGAGATGCCATATAAGAATTTGGATTAGATGAATGCAAATTATTGACCCACTGATCAATTCATCCTGAGGCAAAACTGCAGAATTAGTATCATTTTTGCCCACTGCAATGCTTACTGTATTCGCCTATCAATGTTCAACAATAAAATATGCAGAGTAAAGATTATACTCGTATACATCAGCAGCATTCAGCTGTGTGCTCCATTCATGATGATACTCATCTGGTTGCCACCGTACACCACCCGGGGAACAGCGGTTCTCAAATAACCCACTTTAGATGAAAAAAAAAACAAAAACCTCCAAATTATTCTTTCATTCACCTTTTTACAAAGCAGACATTGAGACAAATAGTATTACTATCTTTGATAAAGAGAAACCCTTGGGAGTTTGTGACTCATCAATTGGGAAAACCTTCGAGACCATTCTTCCTTCATCAGTCCTATGTTACAAGGACTTACAGAAGCTGACCACCATTTAACGTGGATAGAAGGAAGACAGGGAGTTGTCCTGATTCTACTTTCAAAAGGAAGAGACATAGAGATAGAGGATTATAGAGAATAAATACAGTAATAATTTTTATTCTAGAAGTTAGTCTCTTGTTTATTTCATCTTGTTTCCCAGGTGCTGTAACCACCTTACAACCAAGGTGAAGATAAATTGTTAATGATCTTTAGAAATACTACTTCCATTCTTTGTGTGTGTGTGGAGGAAAGGGGTCAGCATCATAAGAGCACATACTTCATTTTTAAAGCTATAAATTCTTGAGACTGAGATGCTAGGCTGTCTTGTAGAATCCACACGAAATAAGGACCTGAAATCAAATTCAACTCCATCTTCCACGGGACTGCTATTGGCCTCTACCTTGAAACCCACATTCTTTATGATACTCTGGCTAACTCCACTGGGTGCCCTGCACCTTCGAAATTCTATTAACATACTTTTCCTCTTTGCTTAACCCAGTTCTTCAAGGTCATTCACTGGCCCCTTCGACTAATCGAAATTTCTGACTTTTGTCTTTAATACCATTTCACTGTTTCTCCCATTCAGTCCCAAGTACATACTATTCACCATACATTTCCTCCTGGTCTTAGTTCAGTCTGGTAGGTAAGAAGGACTTTCCTTGTAGTTAATCTCACCAGCCCAAATTCTGGGTTTTTGTAGAAGTTGAAACCCACATAAATTTTTGAAGCACCATATTTCTAATCCTTATAACTGACTATAAAGTTCAGCTCCTAAAATAGCTTTTGCTTTATGCAATATGCGATGATTCAGAGGTACCCATTTATCAAAGCATATTCTTATCAGATTAATCTTCTAGTTTAGAATGCTTTCATTTTATCATGACTCTGCTCACAACAAAAGTCTCTGAATTTCAAAGTCCTCCAGCTATCAGTTCAACAAATTCAGTTAAGTTCCTTCCCCAGTAATAAGGCGGGGGTGGAGTTCTAAAAAATTGCAGAAATTTAAGGATTCTGTAATTTAACATGGAGGGACACAGAGGTACCATAAGAGCGTTAGTTGTTTAATTATAAATTAAGACCTAAGAATGTATATTACTTATCTAAAGTGGACCCAGAAAGTTAATGAAGAGTTAGGACTGAGCCCGCTAGAGCCCAGTAAACATGCCATATTCATTCCTACTCTTCTGGACTTTATTTGTTATATTTTTAAAAAATAAATTTTTGACTGAAATGATTTCATATCTATGAGCACGTGCGTGCACACACACACACACGCCCCTACCTATTCAAATCCCTCATATCCTGATGAATGAGATCAATATCTGGACCACAATAAAGGCCTTCCATAGGAATAAAAAGTGCCCTAGACCGGGAATCAGAGAAGGAATTGTGATTCTGTTCTTACTCTTTGCTCAATTGCCGTCTGGTCATGTAAAACTAAGCAAATGACATAACCATTCTTGAACTTCAGTTGAACTGCAGCTTCCTCAACTACTGTCAAAAATCTCACTGTGAGGCTCAGGCAGTACCATCCTTTGTAGCAAGCATGACCCTCTTCAGCAGCTTGATGAACATATATGGTTAGAGCTTCCCCCCTCAATTAATTACTTACTATCTCAATGCCTCATTAACAAGAAGTATAATAGCTCCTTTTTTTTCAATTTATTTATTCATTTACTTTTATTGAAGTATAGTTAATTTACAATGTTGTGTTAGTTTCAAGTGGACAGCAAAGTGATTCAGTTATAGATATAAATTCCTTTTCAGCTTATTTTCCACTATAAGTTATTACAAGATATTGAGTATTGTTCCCTGTGCTATACAGTAAGTCCTTGTTTATTTTATGTGTAGTAGTGTGTATATGTTAATCCCCAAGTCCTAATTTATCTCCCCCTGACCCCCTCTTTCCCCTTTGGTAACCATAAGCTTGTTTTCTATGTCAGTGAGTCTGTTTCTGTTTTGTAAATAAGTTCATTTGTATCATTTTTTAGAATCCACATATAAGTGATATCATATGATATTTGTCTTTCTCTGTTTAGCTTACGTAGTGTGATAATCTCTAGGTCCATCCATGTTGCTATAAATGGCATTATTTCATTCTTTTGTATGGCTGAGCAATATTCCATTGTATACATATCACGTCTTCTTTATCCATTCATCTGTCAGTGGACATTTAGGTTGCTTCCATGTCTTGGCTATTGTAAATAGTACAATAGCTCCTTCTTGATACTTCCCTTCAAACCCAAGTACTCCAGAGAGTTGCTAAGTTCAGAGGTGGTCAATATTACTTACAAATATGAGACAAAGAGAGAGAGCTGGAAAGTCAGGCCAGTCTACTAGCATTGTGGCTGTGATTGCTTCCACTTGATGTTGCTGTTGAACCATCACTCACAGGCCTCTGGCCCCTGTTGTCCTGATTCGAGATGCCCCTGCTAGCCTAGAACTCACTAAACGCGTGAAGAGTGGACCTTCACAGTTGGAGGCATGAACATGACACAAAAAGCAAGTACTACATGGAATTAAAAATGTGATTAAGGTTTAAAAGACTCCCAGATTTTAATGACCTTGGATCTCTGTGTTTCCCAAATTGCACTGAAAACCAGGCAGCATGTTTTGTGATTATGATGGAAGCTGTGAAGTTTAGGTTCCTCTGCTATAATTATTTGATCAAGAGAACTCTAGAGTAGGTTGTGAAGTGTGGTTTTTGAAAGTTGGTGTTTATTTGAATTGAAGCTCTTGTTATTAGGAAAAAAATTATACAGACAAATGTGTATATAAATACCTAATTCTTCAGAGGGCTACTCTGCAGGTAAATGAATAATGAGAATCAAGGGACATTAACCAACACTCTTAAGGAAACCACACTGGTCACTGAAAATACAGATAAGTTATTTCTTGCCAACCTCGACAAGCCTCCAATAAAGGAAAGTAAATGTGACTTTCAAGTTCATTGTCCTCTTTGTCCACACTGGCAGGCCCAGCCTCTGTTTCCCAATGTTCACGGCAGCACTATTTACAGTGGCCAAGACATGGAAACAACCCAAGTGCCCATTGACAGATGAATGGATAAAGATTATATATATATATATATATATATAATGGAATACTACTCAGCCATAAAAAAGAATGAAATAATGCCATTTGCAGCAATGTGGATGGACCTAGAGAATACTATGCTTATGAAAAGAGTCAGACAGAGAAAGACAAATACTGTATACTATCACTTACATATGGAATCTAAAAAATAATACAAATGAATGTATATGTGAAACAGAAACAGACTCACAGATGCAGAAAACAAACTTGTGGTTACCAAAGGGGAGAAGGAAGGTAGGAGGAGCAGATAAGGGGTGTGGGATTAAGAGATACACACTACTATGTATAAAACAATTAAGCAACAAGGATATACGGTACAGCACAGGGAATTATAGCCATTATCTTGTAACTTATAATGGAGTATAATCCACAAAAACACTAAATCACTATGCTGTACACCTGAAACTAATAAAATATTGTAAATCGACTATACTTCAGTAAAAATAAAATATAAATGAATACATGAATACATTAATTAATTAATTTTAAAAGGTCTTATCTATATTTTCAGACACGTGGATGATTCCTAGATGGCCGTTTAGTAAATTTTATTGACTCTCATGTTCTGTTTCTCCCACGACAGCCAAATGAAAAATTAGGTCTCAGAATGTTGGTGTGCAGGTGGGCGCTTCAGATAACATGAATCCCAATTGAAATAAACACCCAGTGTAGAAAAGCACACTTCACAGCCTACTCCCCAGCCCACCCTCAATGAAACACCCCAATCGGACCACCTGAACAGCACGCTGCCCTGGTGAAGACCCAGCCCACTGCCCCCGTGCAGCGTGCAAACTCAGAGCCCAGGGCAGAGGAATCCCGAGTCTTCTAAGCTCCAGCTGCAGTTTCTATTCCTTGTAATCCTCACTTTCTGTGTCATTTCTGCATTCAACAATCTCTTTCTGTACCACCGCAAATGAGAAAATAAGCTTACAGCTCCAACAAAACCATATCGGAAACACATTTCAGGCTTTCCTTGCATATGGTAGCTTATTGTTACATTTTCTGGGTAAGAGCTTCGTTTATCACAGGGACGTCCAGCTGACTCAGCATGAAAGTGTCCAGATCCTTTGTCTCTGCCTTGAAGTGGAAATGCTCAGATGGGCATGAGTCGTGTTTGTGGGGAATTACATGAAGGTGAAGCCAGGAGGGAGGGATGTTCTCCTGTTTCTCATTTCAACTCAAAGGCCACATTTTCACTTATTTAGCAGGAAGCATGCAGTTTACCCTTGGCAGTGAACCAACTCTGGCAGCCCCAAGCCCCCATGGGATTCCTGCAGATAACATCAAACAGGACAAAGTAGAGGAAAAAACTAGGGTGAAATTGAATGTATCTTGGGGAGGAAAAACCCTAACCAGGATCAGAAGTTTTATGAAAATTTTAAATAATGTAAACATGGCTTGTTTGGGGGAGCTTGATAAAATCTGTACAAACTTGAGATAGTTTAAAAAAAAAATCAGGCTAAGCTTAGCCAATAAAACTCACTTTTTGGTCTCCCAAACAGGCAGCTTGTTATTATTATTTTAAAATAAAAGATGGGAGGCAAAAACAAGTGTATGAGAAAGTGAAGACAGAGCTAGTCAGAGTCAACAGCAGGTAGAGGGAGAAAGGGGAAGGGGGCAGAGTCCTTTGAAAGCAAAGCCACTTCGGGAAGCCAACACAGAGGTGAGTGCTAAAGACCAGGTCAGGGGAGCAGTAAGGCAATGAGGTCTTCGGTTACACTCACTGAGAAGGCCAGACCTGTTCGGGGCAGCAGCTGCACCTACAAGGTGATTTCTGAACCCAAGCAACCTGCTCCAATGAACCAGCCTCAAACTCCTCACCTTCAAACCTTCATGTCCCATTGACGGATGCTGAAAATCTCTCTAACAGAATTTAGTCTGAGGTTACCCGATAGTTATAAGATCTAAAATGCCTCAAGGGTAACACTGTACAAGTTCATATTCAAACAAAATTAAGTATATCAAATTGAAGGTTTTCATATGATGCAGAAACCTGGAACCTGAAAGTAAGTAAAAGTTGAGAAGAAGGGGTGAAGGCCCTCATAGGCAGGAAGTTCAAATTTATGGGAGTTTGCTTATTTGGGGGAATTTAGCTAACTTGGTCTGCCAAAAATAAGAGCAAGGCTTTTCATTTTATCATTAAGGGCCCATTTAGTGAGCACCTACTATGTGCTGGGTCTCCTGCTAAAGCCTTGGACACGCACTGAAGGACAGGAAGCGTGCATTCCCCCATCTGGTGAGAGGGACACCTCAGCACACAGCCCTGTAAGCATTCAAGGCTCCAGAGTCCCATAGGTGACACGCCCTGAGTGCATGCAGGATGGGACTTCTCCAGGGAGCAGACTGTAGTTCTGTCTTCATCTTTTCTTTCTCCTCAAACTGCTGCCATCTGGTTCCCACCACCACCACTCCGTAATCCAATAAAAATGAATAGAGTCACCAAATATACACAAGTTGGTCAAAAGGTGCTCAACACTCATCCTTCTTATTCTTCAAGATCCTGGTCCAAGGCTACTTCCTAGGAGAACCTCCCTCAGCTTCCCCTCAAGAAGCTAAGTGTGGTACCCAAGGGCTGAGCTTGGGCTTCTCCAGGTACCAGATGTGTTTTCAGGAAAAGGGCCTCAGTACAGAGACGATGCCCAGCTGGGCACAAAGACTGTGCTAACCAGAGTTGGAACAGCTGAGTTGACAACTAGTTTAGTCTTTATTTCATTCTACTATTTGCCCCTCACCGTCATTCCTCAGTAATATTCTGTGCCATTCTTCATAGCGTTGTCACTGTTTTATCACTGACTTCTATCTTTTCTTTTCTGGATATGAGGAAACACCCAGTGGTATTATCCCGCTTCTGCAAGATACTGTCAGTAGTCTTATGGGTGACCGCCCACCCAACAACCATCAAATGAACATTCATGATGCATCGGCAGCAAGGGCCCCCCACCTCTCCTCAGGAAGCATTGCCCAATTTAACCCTCCATGAAGACCCCAAAAGCTCCTACCATTAGTACCTCTTTCTACCATCATTTTTCTCCTACTCACCTCTTATCTACCTGAGAAGCAAGCAGACAGAGACAGAAATAATGAGAAGCTTAGGGAATAATTTTCACACAGAGACCAGATTACTTGATTATTCCAAATCTCACAATGTTAGCCTATATAGATGCTTTATGAACTGAGGTTTATAGGTCTTATTAGCGCATCGACTCCGGAGTAGCAGTACCGTTCCCGGACACAACACTTTCCTCCTTAAACAGAGGAGTAGGATGTAATCAGTGTGAATAAGAGTGTTCTGAGCAGCTCAAAACTTGTCGATGTTGAAAGAGAAAATCCAGTTCTCCTCCTCCCATCTCCACCGGCCCCGGTTCTCCACACAAAGCAACACTCCATTCCCCATGTTCCTGAGCTGAGGCTTCTTCACGGAGAAAGAAGCACCAAATACAGTAGGAAGGAATTCTCCCAGCATACCTTGAATGATTTTTCAGTCTATATACATATGATTCCAAAAGGCAATAAATATAGTCATGACTCTGTACTCCCGGGATCTTCCAAAATGCCCTGGATGTAGAAAATGTTCATTCTATGGTTGTTGATTGGAGATAGTATACTGATAGTATCTTGGAGAAAGGGGAAAATACTGCTGGATGTTTCCTCATATCCATAGTCTCAGGAAATAAAGAAGTAAATAATAAAAGAGGGACAACACTATGATGAATGGTACAGAATATCACAAAGGAATGACGGTGAGGAGGAAACAGTAGAAGGAAATAAGGACTGAACTAGCTGTCACCTCAGCTGTTCTGCCTTTCATTAACTCGGTCAAGTTCAGTAACACATCTGGCCTCAGTTTCCTCATCTGTTTTAAAGGTACTGCAATTATTGGAGTTCTGCAGTCTCTGTGGTCCCTTAAATCCTGAGATGTTATGCTTCTTTTACTTCTTGGATATCAGCATGATAAGGCTTTTAAACATTTTTTTAAGAGGCTGAACGATTTCTTCAAGTGAACTTTAATGGGAAATCATCACCTAAAAAATAAATAAAAGCCAATAATGTTGAGTTTTCAGAGGAGGTCCCCATTAAAAAAGAAAAAAGAAAGCCCTCTCCTCCACACTCTGAGAAGGTGAGGAATACATTGAAGGAAAACAAACAAATATTAAGGTAAAAATAGAATTGGAGAGATTGACTACAGCTCTAAGCACCAAATGGACTTTCTAATCCTGAACCTTCAATTTAGGCAGCACTGAACTTGGGCAGACTTCAAGTCATGGCTAGGTGGGCATGAACAGGTGCTCTATATTCCCTTTGAAATTCTGATGTGATCTTTGATTTTAAAAAATAAATAAATAAAAAATAGAATCTTGGGAAACTTTGGATCCAAAATAGCCTGTAAAGTTTACAGCTTTAGTGGGACTTCCCTGGTGGCACAGTGGGTAAGAATCCACTTGCCACTGCAGGGGACATGGGTTCAATCCCTGGTCCGGGAAGATCCCACATTGCCATGGAGCAACTAAGCCCTTGTGTCACAACTACTGAGCCCGCGCACCTAGAGCCCATGCTCTGCAACAAGAGAAGCCACCGCAATGAGAAGCCCATGCACCGCAACGAAGAGTAGCCCCTGCTCGCTGCAACTAGAGAAAGTCCGCACGCAGCAACGAAGACACAACACAGCCAAAAATAAAAAAAACCAAAAAACAAGTTTACAGCTTTACAACAATCCATTATCAATGCAGATGCCCCAATGACAAATCATCGTTTCTTTTCTCCAAAGAGAACTTATTCTGTGGATCTAGTGGGAAAACTTGCTGTATGATGTTTCACACTGTGTGGGAATGCTTCTTACTATTTATAAAAATTTTCTATGTTTTTGGACTGAAGATAAAAAATTGTATTTTGCTTGAAGATGGTTCAGCAATATCGACAGAATCCAAACATAAATTTCCATGTGTTTATTTCTTGTTATAAAAGTGTTACAAAGTCATAATTTGCATATTGGGATGTCTATAAACATTTTCCTTGATGTATACAGTAATTTATAATTTTTAAAAAAAGGACTTTTGTAGGAGTCGAACAGTTGTAATATTCTATTAAATTTTAATTTAGTCTCAGATGGTATCAATTGTGCATCCATATAACTTTAGGAGGTAAGTAAACACCTTTCTTTTTGTGCTTGAAAGAAATTCCCACGATCATCGTATTTTATCAGTTTTTATTGACCAACACAGATACACTGGTCTGAATGACATACCCTTAACATCCGGGATCAGACTATCTCTAATTTCCTGCATTTACATACTTGAGGAAGAGTACAGAAGTGTTTTGTTTTAAAGAGCACATTGTTGCGAATCAGAAATCTTTTAAAAACTGGCTTCCCAACTGCAAATATGAACAATATGGATGAGAGGCTCAACCACATTAAGCTTCTGAATTCCTCCACTGGACAAAGAATTTTAAGCCAACAGGATATGATTAACCATTTACTAATTTTATAAGCATAAAGTGACTCACGTGAGGCTGAGAGTAAGAATTTTGATAGAGGAAAGCAAAGTGTAGTGGATGGATGTAATGACAGGAAATTTACTGATAAAATTAATAAACCACTGGCCACATGCAGTCATGATTCTGAGTCATTTGCTTATGTACCTGATATCTAACCTGAGAGTTCATTTTTTTCAGGAGTCTAAGCTTATGATTCATATTATTTAAAAAATCATAAAATAAGTGAAGAAGTGAATTCTTCCTTGTGATTGAGAAAAAAAACACAAGAATGTAAATTAAACTTAAAAACGGGATTAAATATTCCCTGCTACAGTTGATCACAGTTATGGCAATGTCACCTTCAAATCAATCATGGCTGAAATCTTGCAAGAAGTGTACTGAGAAATAAAGACCATTATCCCCCTCTCTTTTTTAATAGTAATAATATGTGTGCTTAATTTTTGTGTGTGTTCATTGAAATATCTAATAATTTGGCTATACCCCGGCAAGACTAAGCAAAAGAAAAACAATAGCAATATTCAGAATGCCAAATGATACATCAATACAGATCCTACACATATTAAATGTAAGAAGACTATTGTTGAATAATAATTTCATGGCAGTAAGTTGAAGTTTAAATAAAAATACAAATTCCTGTATAAAACAACTTAAAATTGACACAAGAGGGCTTCCCTGGTGGCGCAGTGGTTGAGAATCTGCCTGCCAATGCAGGGGACACGAGTTCAAGCCCTGGTCTGGGAGGATTCCACATGCCGCGGAGCAACTGGGCCCGTGAGCCACAACTACTGAGCCTGCGCGTCTGGAGCCTGTGCTCCGCAACAAGAGAGGCCGCGATAGTGAGAGGCCCGCACACCGCGATGAAGAGTGGCCCCCGCTTGCTGCAACTAGGGAAAGCCCTCGCACAGAAACGAAGACCCAACACAGCCAAAAATAAAATAAATAAATAAATTAAAAATTTTAAAAAAAAATTGACACAAGAACTAACAGAATATCTAGTAAAGACCATTAGCTCTTAAAATGGTAACAAGGAAGGAAATGTGGGTAAATTAAAAGAAGTAATGTTGGTAGTGGACATAGAGAGGAAATTCCTAATTTGACTGTTATGATGCAACTCTAATTGCTTATTTACAAAGATGATAGATTCTTCTTCTCTGCACCGTCTCCAGTGTCTACCCCAATGCCTGACACAGAGAAGTTTTCCAATGTGGCACTTGAATGAATGACTATGTGAACGAGTGACTCAAGGTTTTAATTACTTTGAAACCAGAAGTATAAATGCAGTCCTCACACCCACAGGCCCACGTGAGAGAAAGAGCCAGTGTGTGTGTGTGTGTGTGTGTGTGTGTGTGTATCTGCGCGCGTGTGTGCGTGCGCACAGTAGGGGGAGGGGAAGAGGAAGAGGAAATAGTGAAGCAGAAAGTGAGGTTCGGGGGAAAGATGCTGTTCACAAGTGTTGAACACACAGAGTTAAAAGGCAGTGAGAACTAAGGCTAGCGTCTGGGACCCTCCAAGCCCATTCAGGAGAGTACTGGGAACAGACATTACGCAGAGTTCAAACAGTGAGGCGGGAAGGTTCTAGAAGCCGTGAGCGGGGAGGAAGGACTGCAGAGGAGGCCTCGATGGGGAGCTCGAGGGAAGTCAGGCGCCGGCCTCAGCGAGGAAGGGAGGAGGGGCGAGGCGGGCCGATCTGGAAGCAGAGGCACCGACCGGCTGCCGGCGCTCGGGGCGGCTTCCCGGGGCCCGCGTCCATGCCGGCACCGCCTCCTCCGGAAAGCCAGCTTTTCCTGCAGCACCTCGCGTGCAGCGGGCTCTTCTCAGGCCGGCACGATCCGGGGACAGGAAATCCCGGGGGTTGTGTTCCGAGGAGCAGAGTCTCTGCAGAGCTTCCCAGTTGAAAGAAGGGCGAATCCTTCTTTCTTCAGAACTGGAGTAGTAGGAAAGGCGACGCAAGTACATCGAATCAACTTTAAAATACCGTCTTTTTTTTTTTTTTTTTTTAAAGTTAATAGTGTCAGTTAGTACTAGGCTTATTTGTTATAACAAAGCCTTGTTTTTTATAAATTAATTTTATTTTTATTTTTTTGGCTGTGTTGGGTCTTCGTTTCTGTGCGAGGGCTTTCTCTAGTTGCGGCGAGTGGGAGCCACTCTTCATCGCGGTGCGCGGGCCTCTCACTATCGCGGCCTCTCTTGTTGCGGAGCACAGGCTCCAGACGCGCAGGCTCAGTAGTTGTGGCTCACGGGCCTAGTTGCTCCGCGGCATGTGGGATCTTCTCAATCGCTGCAACACCAGGGAAGCCCTAAAATACCGTCTTTTTAAAAGCTGTAAAATGATCTCCCATTTGTTTCCCATGAGAAGAATCAAAATCGCAAGATTAAAACCCCGAAATGCACATAAAAGCAGCATATCCAAATGCACACCAGAGCTTTTGTCACACAGAGTCAATTTCAAAGAAAGAGTCCACCAACCAAAAGTAATTTTAGAAATCGAATCATTCCTTGAGTTTCTTGAAGAACATTAAAAGAGAGCCAATGCACAGGCCGCGGCAGTGCTTCCAGACCGCTTTCCTCTCGCCTCCAATTGTTGGTCATCCGGAAGAGCTTTGCTCGGTTTTCCTCACAGATCCCCCATCAGTCCCCAGCCCCTCACCCTCCAGCTCCCCCAGAGTCTGCTCCAAGCCCCTGTCCTCACCCCGCCCTCCCATCACACTCCCACCACAGCCTCTCTAAGCCTGCCTTGCCCTCCTCACAAGCCTGCTTCCGGAATGCCCAGGAATATTCTGGAAAACATTTATCTTCTGCATACGAAGGAAAGGGTGAGCCAAAGGGATTTTTTTCCCTTTTGCTGCATATGCAAAGCCCTTTCACTCAAATGTCAGTTAAGTTGGAGAATTAATGCCAAGCTGAAGAGGACTTTTGAACTACCCACAAGTCCTTCGCCTAGCACAAACGACCCCGGGAACAATACACCCATTTAATGGCTCCTGTGTGTGCACATTCCTTAGCGACCGTCTGTCTTAGTAGAAAAAAATATATATATGTATAAATATATATATGACTATATATAAATAATATATATAAGTATATATATTTAGAAGAGAAAGAGAGCAAATAAATATGATGAATGGAAAAGGAACACGTGCCTAATGAAAATAGAAAAAGAATTAGATAACTCCATGTCCTTGGCTAAGGTGTGCAAGTCCGTGTGTGTGTGTGTGTGTGTGTGTGTTCCAGCTAGTGTGTATGTGTGTCTGTGGGGCTACTAAGTGAATGACTGATCTTTTCACTTGGATTAGGGAAATAGAAACTCTCCTCTGTTTCACTAAATTAGCTCTGAGTGACCATATGTCTTTCTTTTTCCCTGAAGATTCAATCTTGAAAAACAGAAATTTCACATGGATAAATCCATTATGCAATTTTTTTTAAAGAAATTCACGTTCTTTTATTTATTTATTTATGACTGTGTTGAGTCTTCGTTTCTGTGCGAGGGCTTTCTCTAGTTGCGGCAAGTGGGGACCACTCTTCATCGCGGTGCGCGGGCCTCTCACCATCGCGGCCTCTCTTGTTGCGGAGCACAAGCTCCAGACGCGCAGGCTCAGTAATTGTGGCTCACGGGCCCAGTTGCTCCGCGGCATGTGGGATCTTCCCAGACCAGGGCTCGAACCCGTGTCCCCTGCATTGGCAGGCAGATTCTCAACCACTGCACCACCAGGGAAGCCCCATTATGCAATTTTAATTAACCTCATAAAGATATAAAATAACTCAACTAAAAGACATAGCTTTAGTGACAGCCAAATTAATATTTTAAACTAAATTGAAGAATTTAGAACATTTCAGATCTTACATAATGCCTATTTTATAGCACTAAAGTCAGTAATGTCCCTACCTCATGGCAGGAGTGAATTACACATATTAACAATAGTGCATTCTCCTCCTTCAAAATAGCACGGGCTTAAACCTTACATGGAGCCATCTGAACTCACCACAGTAAAACAAAATATATTTTGCATAATAAAGCTATATTTTGCATAGTAAAATACAGTGGATTTTTTTTAGTGTTAAAAAGATGAGCTCAAGCTTTCAAGACACTGCATATAAGAAAAGGCTATACAGGAATAATATGGTTCATGATGTTTGGGGTCAGTTTTGCAAAAGTGGTGTGGCAACTACAGACAAATCTTACGAGGGAAATACGAATATAGAGTTCTCAATATCTAGCATAGAAGGGGTCTTAGAACATGATGGTAACTTCGTTGTCTCTTCTCAGATCAAGCGAAATGGTATTCAGATAATTTGGGACCCAAAATAAAGAGAATGGTTAAACAACAAGGACCTACTGTAGAGCACAGGGAACTACATTCAATATCCTGAGATAAACCGTAATAGAAAAGAATATAAAAAATAATATAAATATATACATATATATACAATATGTATCTGAATCACTTTGCTGTACAGCAGAAGTGAACACAACATTGTAAATCCACTATACTTCAATTTAAAAATTAAATAAATTAAAAAAAAAAAAAAGATGTAAGGGGATCTACTGGCCTAAACTGTAAACAGAATTGACTCCTGGGCAAATAGAGAAGAAAGCAAAGTCAACCTTTTTTTGGTGGGGAAGAGGGGCTCTTTTATTTGCTGACCTTTTGTTTTTGTGACTCCCCTCCTCCCTCAACAAACTTCTTCCAAACTCCCAGGGGTATTACTGTCTTCATGCTACACTGGGCTCCTCCACCTGGGTCTCCCTGGGAAAAGATGGTCCTCTCAATAACACCCTATATTCCAAGACCTTTTCGCTCTTCTATCCATCCAAACTTGCTATACCTCCTGGGCTTTATTTTTGCCCATTAAATATGTACTTCTGAGAACAACTTGGAGCATGCGTCTCCTCTGGATGTTCCTGGTCCAGCAGGGAGACATATTTAACAGAGGAAAACATGATGGTTACGTGCTTGACAGAAGATGCTGTAAGCAAGTGTGGGTATATTATTTGGTGAGAAGGTGGCGACCGTGAGTGCAGCTTGGACTATAAAATGTCCTTGAAACCCTGGACAAAGATTCTTGAAAACTCCGGTACTTTGGTGGCTGTCTCAACGCCATTGGGCACTAAAGCAGCGTATCCGTTACGACTCTTAGTTGCAAGCGGCAGGGATGCAACTCATACAACTAAAGTGACCAATGGCCCCTCTACTCAAGAGGAGGAGGTGGCCTCAGGCTCTCCTGGACCCACGGCACAGACAGCACCTCCCAAATGCTGCTCAGATTTAATCTCCAGGTTCTTCCCTCTTGCAGCTCCTTCATTCCCATTTTGCTTATATCGATCTCAGGGAAAGAATCTAATTGGCTACTTTGTGTCACGTAATTCATCCACAGCCCAATAAGAACAAAGTGCCATCCTGTAACTGGTCCAGGCAGAGTGGCATGTCCTTTCCTGCAGCCAGTGTTAATTATTGAGACATGGGTGGAGAAATCTTGGGCAACAGACAAGAGGTAAAAACAATAGCTAACACATTCCTCCACTGAAGGCATGCAGTAGATACATTGCTGGTTAGTGCTGGGTTTGGGGTTTAATCCTGCCCTTGAAAATGAAGGCAGAGAAGGCAGAAGAAGAGCATCCTTGTGAGATGGGAGGTTAGATGCACTGGGGATGCGGTTCTCGTGAATTCCTGTGTCAGATCCGCCTCCGCTATCCACTCACGCGTGTGGACATAGATGATCTCTGAACCACTTCCCAACTCGAATATTCTCTCTATAAGGCAATAATGAGAAACAAATTTGGCAAGTGCTGGAAGAAAGGGCCAGAAGAAGAAAGAGAAACGTGTGCTATGATGGATCAGACCGCCCCTCTGCTCTCTGCACTTTTCCTCGCTGTCCATCCTTTTTCTTTTCCTCACATTAAAAAAAAATACTTAAACATAACTCTGCAAGTATTTTGGCAATCCAGGGATTTTAATCTGCGACCATGGTCAGCATTCCCTGTCACAGCCATTTGCCCATAACATTCACTGACATGCCGCTCACTTTTTATCTGTGCATTTTTTTCCTCCTGTTTTGAAAAAGCAAATAGAAAGAGGTTGGGGCACATGAATTCGCTTCACACGGACATGGTCATAGAGTAGAGGTTTCCACTGCAATCCAGTCTGCTGTGAAGGTTGAGCATCGAATCGTATTTCTGAGATGTTTCCGGTTCTCTAAGCTCCCTCTGAGGGGCACGGGATCACCCTGCGCTTCGAGGCAGACGAGTGGCCAACTCCCCCCACTCACTGGGGGTTTTGAAGCTGCTCTAAATCTCACTGTTCTCATGACAGTCAAAACGGTGGCTCTTCTGTCACAGGGGAGGTGTAAGGATGAAGCAAGACAGAATGTATGCAAACGTGTAATGAATAATAGAGAGCCAGACACATGTAGGATATTGCATGATGCATCTGTGGGTCAGTGGTGGTCCTTCCATAAAGTGGTTGATGGGAGAAGCACCACTGGACCAGTCTGATCTATCTCTGGGTGGCTTCAGATGTGACATCTAGAACCTACCTGTGCGTAAACCCCCATCTGGAGCACAGGTGTCTCAGGACACAGGCCCCTCTTACCACCATTATCAGGACTGGACATCATTTTTTCATGCCACCTTTCCTAATGACCCCACCAGCCTCCTCACCTCCCTTCAGACGAGGAAGTGCGCCAGGCCCCCTGCCTAGGCCACAATCACCCCAGAATTATCCGGTGAGCAGACGCTGCCCAGGTTCCTCTGTTATAGGAATGCCTCCCACACAGGCCATGGATGCTGCTTTCTGCCTCGATGCTCTTTGGAGTAAATGGATAAAAAAATAGTCTGGGCTATACGGGAGTAGGTGAGTGGGAGATAGAATGATAACCGAAATAATTAAAACTGTCCTATATATATATATATATATATATATATATATATATATATATATATATATATATACATATATATAATAATAAAATAATGCCATTTCCAGGAACATGGATGGACCTAGAGATTATCATACTAAGTGAAGTAAGTCAAAGACATATATCATATGATATCGCTTATATGTGGAATCTAAAAAAATGGTACAAATGAACTTATTTACAAAACAAATAGATTCACAGACATAGAAAACAAATTTATGATTACCAAAGGGGAAAGGGGAGAGGGATAAATTAGGAGTTTGGGATTAACAGATACACACTACTATATATAAAATAAACAGCAAGGATCTACCGCATAGCACAGGGAATTACACTCAATATCTTGTAATAACCTACAATGGAAAAGAATCTAAAAAAGAATATATAAATATATATATATATATATAACTGAATCACTTTGCTGTACGCCTACAACTAACACAACATTGTAAATCAACTACATTTCAATAAACATTTTAATAAATAAATAAAAGTGATGATAAAAAAACAAAACAAAACAAAAAACCTGTCCATTATTGAGTGTTTCCTATGGGCTAGGCATGCTGCTAGGTGCTTTACATACATTATTTCATGCTATCCTAACTGCAAAATTTTTAGGTAGGTTGCATGACTAAACCAAGACGGAGGAAACCTCGACCTGCTGGTGAGTGGCAGAACCGGATTGGCCTGAGTCTACACTTGGTGCTCCTAACACACATGTCAGAACTCACTTCTCAAGTGTAGCAGGGAACAGGAGGCTGGGCTTCTCCACGGAGGGTGTTAGGAATGCAGACATTCAGGCCTTACCCTGGACTTTACCCTGATGTTCAGTCTGAATCTGAAGATCATCCCCAGGGCATTCACCGGCAAGCTAAGATTTGAGAAACCCTATCTGTACTGGATTTCAATATAAGAGGAAGTGGATAAAGAAGGTCTGAGAAAGAGAAATTCTAGTAAAACCCTTTGAGGGCCTCAGGAAACCTAACAGTCATGATTTGGTGCAATCAAATACATTCTGTTCAGCCATTGAGCTGTAGTATCACTAACTAAATGATGCTAAGTTCCTTTGAAACTTTTAATGTAACCATCAAAAAGAGCCAGCCCTCTTCTTGTAGAAAGGTATTGATCTATGTAGAAGAGAAAAAGTTTTTGAAAGGTTTGATTAAAAATGAAAGTTTTTAACAGAGAGGTAAAGAGACTGACAGTAACACCCACAGGGCTTGAATTAGTTAAAGGCTTTCACTCACTCTGTCTCATTTTTTTTTTTTTTTTTTAGGCGCATGTTGCTGAGAAAGAATAAAGCGCAGAGAATAATGACTCTGGCAAGAGGCTCTTCTCGTTTATCGATTACCACCAGGACTGGATTTTTGGACGTGTGTCCTGGTAGACATTCAAACTGCCAAAAATGAAACTATGCATAATACACTGAGCAAAGAATGCTACCAAATTAAAAAGGCAATAAACTTAGAATCAGTAAAACTAAAGTGCTTCTTTATATAGCATACTTTGTGTGTTGCCCAGAGCAGGGCAGTGAGATGATCGCTGACTTCGGAATAAAATATAACAACCTGTCCCCACGGTGATTCATAGCCATGTACAAGCGAGCAAAAAATGCCTGGGACAACACTAGGAGTGAAAGTTTGACTCAATCTCCTGTGAGGGCAGAAAAACAAGTTGCCAAATCAGGTAAAATGTTTTTCCAAATTTAATCCGCTCTACATCTGGAGTTTTTGGGTCCTTACCAGGAGGAAGCAAAGCTACTCTAGCTGGGATTAAAATCGATGACCAGCCACACTGTCTCTCTTGGTCCTAATCCCTCCTGAGTGAGGTGGGCTGTGGAGGAGGCCGCTGTAGAGGGAGGGAAGCCGGATGCTGGACAGCTGTGGACCAGCTGAAATCAAAGGGCAGCCTGAGGACCAGGAGCGGGGAGACTGGGGACCTGGTCAATTTCGAGCAGTGCTGGTTTTTTCTGGCCTGAAAAAGAGAAGGAAGCAGCTGTGCGTTGAGCCTGGGTCCCTGTTTAAACCCCAGGACTGACCATAGCTCATTGGTTCCCTAATGAAATCCAGAGTGGACACTTTTATACTGAGCATGCATGCTCTCTAATCTCCTGTCCAACAAGTAAAAGTTCACATCAACATCTGGCCCTGACGAGAAGCCCAATACATCATTTACAAAAACGCAGGGATACTGGGAACATTGATTCAGCCAGTAAGAGGCTGCTTAATTTATTTATTTATTTTAACATCTTTATTGGAGTATAGTTGCTTTACAATGGTGTGTTAGATTCTGCTTTATAACAAAGTGAATCAGCTATACCTATACATATATCCCCGTATCTCCTCCCTCTTGCGTCTCCCTCCCACCCTCCCTATCCTACCCCTCTAGGAGGCTGCTTTAAAATCGCTCCCTAAGCTGCAGCTTTATTTCACATAGTCCTAACCCTCAAAAAGGAGGACTTTCATTCCTCTGTGATGATCCCAAATTTTTCTTGTCATGTGGACTTTGTTCTGCAGACAGAACGGTATTTCTCTAAAGGTTTTAATTTTATTAAGTGTGTGCTCTGCAAACACTCCATATTTAGGTCGTTTGCTTATTGTCTGTCACTTGTGAGTGGGGTAGCTGCTTGATTTGCTTAGGAGCCCCAGAGAGTGGGTCAGGAAGTGCCTTCTGGCAAACCCTGGGACATTTAGACTCGCCTCTGTATTCGGTTTCTCACAGATCTACAGGTCAGATGTCTGGGTTGGCTGGTATCTCGGCTCCGGGTCTCACAAGCTCAAAGTCCAAGGGTCCGCTGGGCTCCTATCTGAAGGCCCTGGAGAAGAATCTCCTTCCATGCCCATCAGGGTGTTGGCGGAATCCAGGTCCTTGCGGTAGGACTGAAGCCCCTGCTTCCTTGCTGGCTGTCAGCTGGGCCTGCTCTGAGCTCCTAGAGGCCCTTCTCCGGTCCTTACTTGTGATCCCTTCAACTCAGAGCCAGTAACGATCCCTTGGATTCTGCCCACTCTTGGACTCGCCACGATTCCTCCTTCAGCCGCATCCGTCTGCTTCCAGCTGGAGAGAGGATTCTTCTTTTAAGGGCTCATGTCACTAGATGGAACCCACCCGAGAAATTCAGGATCATTTAATGATTTGAAGGTCCGTCATCTTGATTACATCTGTGAAGTCTCCTTTGTCATGTAATATAACATACTCAGGTTCCAGGGATCAGGACATGGGCATTGGGGGCAGTGCCTACCCTAGTCTGCCTACCCTAGTCTCGGAATAAGGCCAGGTGATAACTTGCTACGCACAGCTAGTGCACCATGAAGACCAGGGCTACCTCTGGGTAACCCCTACCTCTGGAGCTGTCTTGAAAGGAAGAAAGATCTTCCAGCAAAAGTTCGTTTTTTCTGGGTCTGTTGTATTTTTAGAACTATAAATATTTTATCTTTAAAATAGCATAATAATAGCTTGCCTTTGTGTTTAATGCCATGCATCTATGCTCTGTATAATACTATGCATCTAATACTATGTGTTTATTTGTGTGTGTGTATTCTTTTCTTACCTTAAAATAACAAATCCAGTAGTTATATTACGATTCTAGCTTTTTAGATTAAAAACCTGAAATTTAGAAAGGGTAAATAACTAATCGAAGTTTTCACTGTAAATGCATGTAGAGACAGCCCCTGAATGCAGGCAATCTGAATGCCAATATAGAGTTTACTATATCATATCAACTTGCACAGAAATGTTATTCATAGAAGCCATGATATAGTGAAGTCATAAAAGATGAAGTTGTGGGAAACAATACCTCCTCATGTAGCTCGCCATGTTTTACCAACATACAAAAATTATAAGCTCCCCCCCCCAAATTTGGTAAAAATGGAAATAAATGAAATAATTTTAAAATGCCTGAAATGTTTTTCCATATTGTAAAGTTCAAACAATTTTTAAAAAGAAGGAGGAATTCTATACATTCTCTAAACTTTATCTGTTGAAACCATTTCTCTAAGTCTGTCAGGTAAAAATTTAATACCAAGTAGGAAACTTTTTTCTTGTTTTTTTCCTTTTTTCTTTTTTAAAAAAATGTCTGCCTTAATTGACAGAGAAGGGATGTGAAATCTAGTTCATGGGCATTTCTCTGTAACTGCTCAGCCTCCAAATGTCAGATGAAAATACTGATAAATGAAGAAACCCATCTTGGCTACTCCAGAGGCCCTGAGGAAAGGAAATAGTCTCTGACAAAATCTGACCAAAGGTACCCCAAACAAGCACTTGTGCACAGAATTTGTTTTGAATGAGGTTTCTTAATTTTCAAAGATCTTTATGATCATTAATTTTTAAAAATCTTTCCTAATGCGAAAATGTAAATTAGATGCATTTATTTTTAAGAGAGCATAAAACCTTCTTGGTTGAGTATCCAGTGAGTAGCTGATACAGGAGTAGAAATTTGTTATTGACAATAATTAGTTCTGTATAAAAGATTCCACACAAAATGTGTTGAGAGTTGAAACTCATATTGAGGGGAAAACCTAATAACACAAGAATAAGAGCATGTGATTTCCAAACCATTTTCAAGTTAAATGAAACCGCTTCCTGAAAGTATTTCATTCCTCTGATTAATATTATAAAATAGTAAGAACCAGAGTAATATGAGCTCTAGCTAATTATAATTTTAAATAATTAAAATAAAATAAAATGTAACTAATAATAATTAGTTTAAAATAACTTTGCAGTGAAACTGGCAGGGTTTGGGATAAGGAGGAAGAAAGAAGGGTGAGGAGATTAGGAACAGAGCTACCTAACTCAGCACCAAACCCTCAAAGTCAGTCTGCACCTGGAAAGAAAGCAGATAAAAAACAAAATGTAAAATTGTCTCTGATGACAATTTTAAGCGAAATAAATATAGAAGAAAAAACTTTTCTTCAAACAATCCGACATGACTCAGGCAGAGAATAAATGCTGATTTGAATTGCAGTGCGTATCTCTTTTACTAAAGGATGTTGTCTGCTTAATCTATTTCAACTACTTTCTGGGGGAAAATTACAGTTCTTGGAGGTGAAAGAACAAACCTGTCTTGGGCTTTAGGTCTTCGGATTTCCACGTCAATGCTCATTCCATGGCACCAGATGAGGAGAAAACAAGTTTGATAAATGACATGGCATGCAGTAAAAAACAAACAAGAAAACACTTTTATTTAAAATAAAAGAATCCAGGGGTTGTCCTGAAAATCCTTTCCCTCTAATTTCTAGTCTCTTGACGGATCTCCTTTTCAATCAATGATACAAGTTTCTCAATAAAAAGCAATCAACATACAGTCATTAAACATCTCCTATGACTAAAATACACTCCACATTCTTTCAGCAACACAAAAGAAGTGCTGGTCCAACCCTTAACAACAAAAAAGCATCATTCTGATGACTACTGAGATTCCAGAAGACTGACAGTGCCATGCAGTCTGATATTGAATGGCATTTTCTATGACTGTTGTTGTTAAAAATATCTTTTTAAAAACTTTTACTTTATAAGAGTAATATTTTGGAATATATCAATTTTTAAAAAAAGACATAAATTGATCCTTGAACAAAACGGGGATTAATAATTTATAGTCAGCCCTCTGTATCCAAGGTTCCACTGCATTCTCGGATTCAGTTAACCACAGGCCATATAGTACTGTAGTATTTACTACTGAAAGGTATTCACAGGTAAGTGGACCTGCACAATTCAAACCCACATTGTTCAAGGGTCAACTGTATTTTTTCTTTCCCCTTGAGTTCCTAAAGCCACTGTGAAAGATAAGAACCATTAACAGATTAGAGATTCTCATGTGTGCACACGTACGCATGCACGTATACATAATGCAATCCAATGTAGGTATATGTACATGTTTACTCATATATATGTAGTATACGTACATAAAATATATCTATAAAATGGCTACAGATTATCTTATTGAGTAAATATTTATCATAGAAACTATCTTACCCAACTCTCATTTAACTAACCCACCAACACCCTTTCCCTTTGCAAACCACTCCAGCATCCACTACCCACCTATTGATAACTTGCCAATTGTAGGTTTGGTCTCCACTCTTCCACACCATCATCTGTCTACCGAGTTAGCTGTGTTTGTTACCAATGCAAATTGTATCTGTTAGTATAATTATGTAGTTTAATTATGTGTAATATAAACTAATCAAATATAAGTATGAAAAGAAAGAAATATATTTCTACAAAAGCAAAATTTAATGCTTTGGGAAGATTCTATTAAGATGATTACAAAAAGAAAACGAAAATAGAAGTTAAGAATGAAGTGAAACAATTGGAAAGGAGTAAAAGATTGTGGCAGAGATCTATAATCTAGGATTCCGCGTTCATTCTGTTTCACGCGTCATATTTTTCTGGTCAGGTTTAGTTATGTACATTCTGACTAAAACAACTTCTAGCCAACAGCCCTGAGATCTCCCTGACTTAAAGTCACACAACAGTGTGCCTTGCTTACATGACCTGCCCATCTTGGGTTGTAAGGGACTCTGTTCCATGCTGTCTTCACTCAGTGTCCTGGATTGTTGAAGCACCATCATAGGCAAAATGTACTTTCACCAGGTGGAAGAAAACAGGAGGAAAAATGTCAACACTGGTTGCTAAGTACTGTCCCTTAGAACTGACAAACTTCACTTCCACTCACAATACACTGGACAAAGAAAGTCACACGGACAAATCTAATGGCAATATGGACATACAATTCTTCCTTCTGCCCCAAAGGAGAGGACAACCAATTCTGGTGAACGAAAACAATAAAGCTTGCCGAGTAAGTACAATCTGGAAGCTGTAGATAAAGCTTTAAGGATAGATTTATACAAAAGTATGTGATGTGGCTCCAGTCCATATTCAAAGGAACAGGCTCGGCCCACATCTTTTGCCACTTTCTTTACATATTTCTTGGTTAGTTAGAATTTATCCTCTAGTATCTGCTCATGGAAAATATATTGCTCATGGGAGATATATTTCATGTATTCATGTCTACATCTAAAAATACTTTTCTACTGCCTTTCTATTTAAAAGACAGTTTGGCTTAATAGAAAATTCTTGAGTCTCTATTTTCTTGAGGACATTATAGGCAAAGTTCTCGTAACTTTCATTACCAAATATTGTAGTAGGAAACTATTTAGCTACCCTTAGTTTTCTTCTTTGTAGGTGACTTAATTTTCTGTCTGTATACTCTAAAGATTTTTAATGCTCATGAACTTATGGGGATACAGCTCATATCTGAGCATTACTTAAATTGTTTTCTCATACATAGAGCATGCTTTCAATGTATACAGTCTAGTTATCTTTTATTTGGGGACAGTTTTCTTAAATAATATCTATAAATGACCTATCCACTATTTTGTTCTTTTTGTGTCTTTGGAAATACTAATTATGCATATGCCATATTTTAAATTCAATTTATTTAAAATTAAAAAAAAAACAATTTACCAATTTCTCCCACCTTCTACACCTGGCTTCTGGCAACCACCAATCTATTCTCTGTATCTATGAGTTTGTTTGTTTGTTTGTTTTTCAGATTTGACATATAAGAGAGATCATACAGTATTTGCCTTTTCATGTTTTATTTATTTTACTTAGCATGATACCCTTGAGGTCCATTCATGTTGTTACAAATGGCAAGATTTTATTCTTTTTATGGCTGTATAATATTCATATATATATATACATGCACACATATCTATCTATCTATCTATATATAGATATATATCACAATTTCTTTATCCACTCATCCACTGAAGGATACTTAGGTTTTTTCCACGTCTTGGCTATTGCAAATAATGCTGCAATGAACATAGGGGTGCAAATATCTTTTTGAGTTAATGTCTTCATTTTCTTTGGATAAATACCCAGAAGTACAATTGCTGGATCATATGATAGTCTTATTTTGAATTTTTTGAGGAACCTCCATACTGTTTACCACAGTGGCTGCACAAATTTATATTCCCACCAATAGTGTACAAGGATTCCCTTTTCTCCACATCGTGGCCAACATTTGCTATTTCTTATCTTTTTTATAATAGTCATTCTAACAGGTGTGGAGTGATATCTCATTTGGTTTTGATTTCCATTTCTGTGATGATTAATGATGTTGAGCATTTTTTCACATACCTCTTGGCCATCTGTACGTCTTCTTTGGAAAACTGTCTATTCAGATCCTCTGCCCATTTTTTAATTGGATTGTTTGGGTTTTTTTTGTTTTTCTCTATTGAGTTGTATGAGTTATTTATATATTTTGAATATTATCCCCTTATCAGATTGTAATCTTGGTTTTTAACTTTGGTAAGTTATTTAACTGCTTTTGTTTTATCCTTGTAAATGTGTTTAATAATGGTACCTACCTACTCCATAGGGCTGCAGTGAGAGTGAGGATAGTGTATGTAAAATGCTTACAATAGTTCCAGGCACATATAAGCATTATGTAAGTATTTGCTGATAATGTTATTTTCTTTATATCATCCACCGAGCTCTTTACTGCGTTTCCAGCAATATTACTTTTCCAGTTTGCTGCTTCCAATGTGGTCTTCATTCTTACTTATTTTGCTATTCAACATATTTTGTGAACACTGCCAACTTACGTTTTATCTCCTTTTGTGGTCTTGCCGTTACTTCTTTCAGCTTTGCTATGAGATGTGCTTTATAGAAGTCCGTGATTCATTTTCTTTTAGTATTTTTACATAAATCACTTTTTCCCCTTCCCTTTTATTTTTGAGTGAGGTGACTTCTTCTAGAGGAAGCTATTAGCAAGAGCTTTATGTGATGGAACATCGTAGGCCTCTCCAGCCCAGAGGAATGTGTGTGATTGTAAACAAATGGCAAAGTAGTTAGTGCTGTAGTTGTTTGGTAGAAGAAAATGGTGAATTCCCAATTTTGTGAGAGATTTGGAATTTTATTGTTTCCTGGAAGAACGGGTAGACCTATGAAAGTAGATATCACTGGTTAGGAGACATGGTTGATGGGGAGGGAATTGAAACAAGAGACCACACCATAAGCAAAGGTAGAAAAATGGTAAAGGATGTTGTGAGTTGAAAGAATGTGGGATGAGACCGATGACTCACTGGAAACCCACAGTGGCTCACACACCATGCATTCTCCCCACAATATACTCAAGAAATATATTAGTACCTCCAAGAATTATTTACCTTATAAAATCACAGCAATTTTTGTCAGTGATGAGAGCAGGGGAATTCTTCAGGCATCTTCCCAACTGTGTTGTTTCATGCTGGAGCAGATGTAAGTGCAGGTGAGTCTTTTCTCAGTCAAAGTCATAGTTCTTATAACAGGTGATTTTTAAAAATCTTTTGATTCTCTATAAGATATTGGCACATTTAATTTAATAAAGTCTTTATTTTTAGACTTATTTGGTGTGTTATGCACTAGACAGATATTATATAGTTTTGTATCTTGAAGGTAAGGGTCTTTCATAAAATATATCATGAAGAAAAGATTACAAAACCATTTGTGACATGACCATCCTATATATTAGCATTTAGTTCACTGTAGCCATGTGTATATCAGACATAATTTTTATTAGGATGAAAAATCAATGAAGGCAAAGATTTTGTTTGTTTTATTCAGCTAGAACCTGGAAATGTGCACATAGCTTATTGACAGCACTGACAATTTCTTCATCCGAAAACTAAACACAAAATAAGTGACAATATGTGCAAATTTTGTATACATGAAATAGGTACTTTGAAAATTTGTAATAAAATTACAAATGGAATTTTAAAAGAGTCATAGTAAATTATGAAGTTGTATAAGACCATCAAGCCAACCAGTGTGACCCCAAACATATTTACTGCTCACCTAGATGGACAGCACCCAGTCATACTTTTCAAGATCAAATGAATACTTTTGTAGAAAAATACATATATATACAGGATGGGTTTTATTCACTATTCTTCCTTTTCTGTTTCATTCCACAAATATTTACTGATTACTATTCCAAAAATATATACAAAAGAATATGCTATGGTCCCTGGTGACAAGATAATCAACTTCTAGAGGGTAAGATGAGCACATAAATAATGAATGACAATAAAAAGAGATGAGGTTAAAAATCAAGACATATATCAAGGGTTACGGGAACATGGAGAAAATCTGGGCTAACCTTGGGTAAAGGTGTCACTAGGAAGCCTGGTTTGAGTAGGGGTTTAACGATGGGTAAGAAGCCATGTGGCAGAGAAGGGCCTTCCAGGCTAAGAGATTAAATTACGTGACTTCAAAACAAAGTGAGCAGTGAAAGCAGCTCTTTTGCCCCTTTCCTGTTTGTCCATTTCTATCCATCTCTAATCTTGAAAGAACCTAATTATAGGAATGAGATGATTAGGCAATTTAACCTAATTCCTGACATATGCTCTCCTGAATGCACACCATGCCTTGCCTAACCTGTTGATGCCTTTCCTAGATTAAAAGAAGTAAAAATGAAGAATTAAGTAGTTAAAGAATGACTAGCTCTCTACCCCCAAGAGCCCCCTTAGCAATCCTGCAGGCAGGTCACGTGGCAAGATAACAGCTGAAGAGAGAGTCAGCCAGTCTGCATGCAATGGAGAAGGATGCAGAATCCAACCTCCTACCTCGATGATTCACTGAGATTCTCTCCCTTCCCCACCACCATTTTTTCCTTGAAAAACTGTCATGGCTGAGCAGAATCTTTGGAGTTGGTCTTGGGACACGAGTCCACCTTCTCCCCAGATTGCCGGCTTTTCTGATTAAAACATCTTTCCTTTCTCCTGACACTTGCCTCTTGATTATTGGCTTCTGAGCAGCGAGCAGCTGAACCTGAATTTAGTCACAAGAACACTGTGCCCTAGACACAGTGAAAACTTGGGTAAGACTTGGTCATGGGATATGAAAGAGGGAGTGAGAGGAGGGTACCTCTCTGAAAACAGTGTGTCACTCAAGAAGTATTTATTTGACTAATGAGAGTTTAAAAAACAGGGAGTGTTTTTCTCACATGAAAACTGTGTTAGAGTTGGCATGTTCTGGTGTTACTTAGCCATATCATGATTTTGAGTTGGCATCTCTGTTATTCCCTTGGCCTTTGCCTTTCCCTTGTGGCTGCAATATGATTGCAGGAACTTCAAACATGGTGCCCTCAAACCATTTCATTCAAAGCTTAAATGAAAGAAGATGTGGCTCCAGTCAGAGGGGGAAAGCTCTGCCAGATGCTCTCAGGAGCTTTTTCTAAATATATTACATGACAGAAAAGGAACACATGTCCAACCCTGAACAAGTGAGATAAAGGGGTCTCTTCCAGATGTCTCATAAAATTAGGTTCTGTAGACAAGAAGAAGGCAGGGAGGAATTGAGGTGGGTAATAAACAATGTCACAAGTAGTTTGAGGGACAGATTGTAAAATCCTATTTGCCATGCTAAGTAAATGGGGCTTTATCAGGTAGTGAATGAATAACCATTAAAAGATGTGGGTAGGAAATCACTATGACAAGAGAGAAGATAACTCTGTTGGTGATGGAAAAGGTAGTCTGGGCAAGAAACAGAACAGAGGATGAGAGATCTAGGAAGTGCTTGCAGTAGCTTAGGCAAGAGAAGATGAGGGCCTGAACCAGGAATCAAGGATGGAAAACATAAAGTTGTTGTGATGGTATTTTCTTGATAGTATTCAAAGTAACTGATTGGCTGGTTTTAGGGACTACAATGAAGAGGATGAAGAGTCAAAGTGAGCAAAAGTGGTTTTTTGGGGTTTTGATTTTTGTTTGTTTTTTACATTGTTGGTAACTTCCTAAGGCCATTGGTAAGAAAGGGAATGGTGTAGATAGAAGAGAGTCTCTAGCTGATAAGGCAAGAAGGTCGAGTTTTGATTCTGAGGCATATGGGGAGAATCTCAGGCAATAGGTCACCAGGTAAATTAGATATTTAGTAGTTAATGACATCGAAGTACTTTTTTTTTTTTTTATCCTCTGAGAGTATTTTAAACAGTAGAGAAGAGGACCAAGGGCAGAATCTGAGGGAAACACAAGCATTAGCATTTAAGTGTTAAGACAAAAGATCCAGAACAAAGGTATTCAAGATGAAAAAGCAACTGAAGGAATATACTATGAAAAAGACTAGATGAGAATTTTAAGACAAAAGATGACAGTCAATGGTATCAAACAACATAAGGGTCAACAAGGAAGAGAATTAAGAAGAGTGTAAATATACAAATTAGGAGATTCTTAGTAATATTATTGCAAGCAGACTTAATAGACTCTTGGGAGCAACACCTAGATTGCAGTAGGTTATAGTATGACCAGAAGGTTGGAAGTAAAGGAAATTGCTACTGTTATTTCAAAAAGTTTGCAGACATGTGAATACAAAAAGCATTTTGTGAAGATGGCAGTGCCAAATGGTAATAGTTCTAAAGAAGATGTTTATGTATGTCTACAGACAGAGGGAATGCAAAATCCTAAGGACGGCATACAGGAAAAATTGAAGGAGCAGAGGTATTTGACAAATGGAGAGTCCCTGGAAATGGATTAAACTTGGGGAAAAAAGTAGGGGCACCTTAAAAATTTTAACTAGAAATTTTTTACTTAAAAATGCATACCATGAACACACAAACCTTAAATGTAGAGTTTGCAGAGTTTTGACAAATGCATTTTTCATGTGATAATACCCCAATCAAGTTACAGAATTTTCTATCACCCCAGAAATTTTGCTCTTGTACTTTCCCCTGCCCCTGCAGAGAAAACCACACTTCTAACATGTTTTTACCATAATGGTATTCAACTTGTTCTAGAACTTCATACAGATGAAGCACGTGCATACACAGCACGTACCCATTCACATCTGGCTTCTTTGGTTCTGCACAATTATTTGAGATTTAGCCTTGGTGTTGCATGTCGTTTTTCTTTTCTAGTGCAAGGTTTTACTCCACTTTACTGTCCTACCACAGTTTGTTTACCCATGATCCTGTTGGGTTCTTCCTAATTTTTGACTATTATGAATACAGTTGATATGAACCTTTTTGTACAAGACTTCTGATTTTCATACATTTTCCTTTTTCTTCTGAAAATATCTAGGAGGAGTACAATTGCTAGATCATAAAGTAGGTGAATGTTTTTAAGAAACTGCCAGTTTTCAAAAGTCAGTGTACCCATTTACGCTTCAATGGATGAACCAGATCCTCACCAATATTTGGTGGTGTCTTTTTCAAATTTTAGCCAGTCCAGAGCTGTGTAGAGGTATCCTGTTGCAGCAGCCAAAATTTGCTCTTCAAGTAAAGATACTAGTAATGGGCTCAACAGCCTCCACTAAATGATTTTTTTTCAACCAGAAACAAGACTGGGGAGAGAATATTTGGGTTGATTTTAATATTGATTTATAAAAGATAGATAATATAAATGGGATGAGAAAATTGAAAGTTCTAATGAGTGTGCAATTGAAATTATTTTCTAAGACATTAAGGGGAAATGGGACTATAAAGGATTCAGGCAGAGATGGTGGATGGGAGATTGGGGTGGTCAACAGACTGGAGTATTGACGTGGAAGAATAAGGCAAGTGAACAAGCCGAAAGATAAGAACAGTGGTTAGAAATTTCAAGCTCTCCAACAGTTCCAGGTGATGACAAAATCTAGATTTTAGAATGGAAATAGTTTGCTAAAGGAAAGAGGGAGAAAGTAATTTGACGTGAAGGAAGCCAAAGATTTATGTGGCTGAGGCATTGGCTCTGCTGTATCATGAAAGTTATGAGCAGACTATCAGATGTAAGAGCTGAAGAGTAAAGACCCTGTAGAAATAGAATGTAAGCAGCTGGAGATGAAGCAATTTTCAGGAGAATCTCTCCAAGTCACCAGGCTCTCCTTTGTGCCCCCAGCATGGAAAGGAGTTTGGGCCACAGATCAACTCTTCAGAGATGCCGCCCTACATATCAAGTATGTGGGATTTTGGGAGAAAGAACAGAGGTAGCTTTTACAACGGCTCTCCATACCTCTAGCAAAAGCCAAACTCTATGTTTCAGGACCCTTTTTATACTAACTGTATACAATTATTTTGCCTTCCATTCACTGGATAAAATGTGCTAAATATGAAGACTTGAATAACTTTTTAAAGTCACTGATGTGAATATTTTGCTATAATTATGAACATTTGTTAATATTTGTGACCCTGAGTAGTTAGGACTAAGTGGTGATTGCTGAGTTAATTTCAGGGTAGGTCTCTACGAAGATACTGATGGTCAACCATGATTAGACAACACTACTGCTTCTTGTGGCCGGGACCAGGTTGGGTCACCCTTCAGATAATGGCATGGATTAACAGAGGAACTTCATTATTCATTAGAATCAGAAAGTCAGTTCTATTGGCAACGGCCTAAGGGGGCCAATTAGGTTGGGCTAGATAAACAACCCCATTCTCATCGGTAGTGCTTCACGCTGATCACGGCGGTAGCAACAGCAAGATAACATATTCACTGCACCTCTGGAACTTAATGGAAAAGACTCATCATCTCTCTTATTCCACTAAATGCAATTCTTGAAATGATTTTTAATTCTATCCATTTACTTGAAGTAGTTTATTGAATTGTACAAAATGAACAAGCAAAAATTAATATCTCAACTTCTTGAGAAAGGATTTGGAGCTACTTAGACATTTTACAGGAGTTTTTGTTGTTTTGACCTCCTATTTCTTTTTTTCATTCTAAAATTAAATGATGTTTTAAAATTTATCTTACTGAAGTATAGTTGATTTATAATGTGTTAATTTCTACTGTACAGCAAAGTGATTCAGTTATACATATATATATTATTTTTTGTATTTTCCATTATGGTTTATCACAGGATATTGAAAATAGTTCCTTGTGCTCTACAGTAGGACCTTGTTTTTCATCCATTCTATATATAATATAAAATTAAATGATATTGATAGCACCTCTCTGAATGCTAGCCTTTATCATCAGAGGGTGGGAAGATAGAGGTAAATCAAGAATGGATATTTAACTTGTAAAATGAAAATGAAAAGGAAAATCTGAATACATTTTTATATAGTATTCCTTTTGGTGATGATTTACTATAACATAACTGAGATATGCTAATTGTTTATAAATAAACTATCTTATTTCCCTGGTTATATGTTTTTGACATTACATTTCTAAGAGAGAAGTTTTAGGTTTTGATCACTATGTTGATGTTTTAATTTTTAAAAAGGCCTTCAAAAACATTTTTATTTTGAAGATGATATGACTCTCTTGTTTGAATAATACACATAAAGTAACACCTAGTCAAGGGACCTGCCATTCTAGGTCATGACCACATTCTGTGTGCATATGAATGTTCTCTCTCACAATTTTGCTGATGGATGATAAATTAAAGAGAGACTTACATTGTCAATTAAATCAGAATTTACTGTGAATAAATCATAAAAATGGAACAAGGAAAATGACTTTTAAATTCTGAATTTGCCTTTCATATCTGGCAGGAGTTGGTTTGGGAGTAGGAACGACTGGGGTTCCCAATGTGGAAAGGTACCTGCCTAGTGTGCTATACAAGATGGTTTCGAATGCCTTTCCAATGACTATTTTTTAAAATTTTTTATTTTATATTGGAGTATAGTTGATGAACAGTGTTGTGATAGTTTCAGGTGTACAGCAAAGTGATTCAGTTATACATATACATATTGTAGACTAAATATATGTCAAGTGTACCTCATTATAGCTATCTAAAAAGAGCTGTGTACAGAGGAAGGGGCAGGTTAAACATGCATCCTAAGCATTTAAAATGGCACATTTTGGGTATGGAGGTGCATATGTGGATGCCAAATGTTGGAAAATTAGTTTTAAAACTATGCTGCGCTTCATCTCTTTACCATATCAAGCCCAGATTCCATACTCCCTTTTAGATTTTACCCACCACCACTTCTTTCCAGCCCACATACACCCTACATTTTAGCCGCACTATACTACTCACCATCTCCTAGGTAGATGATGTAATTTCATGCCTTTATTTTGTTCATATCCTGCCCTCCCTTTACAACTTACTTTTCTCCAACTTCCTCTGCTATGAATAAGGCTCAGATGAACTTCCCATCCTTTCTGGTACCTTCCCAAGTCATATTTAATTTTTTTTTAAGTTTTAGTTCCAATAGCACTTAGTACACACTAAGTTTAGAATTTGTTATAGGATATTAGGCCAAGGCAGAAATACTTTCATTCATCCTGTATGCCCAGCAACTAGCCTGGTTCATAGCAACTGCCAGGGATCCTCAAACAAGTCAGTGAATAAAATAGTAAATGAATACATAATCTTATTAAAGATTTTAATAAAAATATATTAATTTGGCAAAATAAATACGATAGGCACTTCAAAATGAGTACCTCTAAATGTCATGGCAATCGCAAAAAATAGATACTATCCACCACCTTTTACAAATAAAGGAATTGGGGCTCAGAAAGATAAATGATTTTCCTAAGGCCATGGGGCCAATAAATGACAGTCAGAACTGAAAGCCAGGTTTGTTCTTGATTCAAGGTCTGCACTGTGAGGGTGGCACAAGGATCTTCATCTGTGTCCTGATCCAGTGGCTTTTAGATCCATGCTTGCTTCCATCAACGTACTTCTTACACAGTTTATATTCTGGAGTCAGATTTCTTCATCACCAGCTCTCAACTTTTTCTTCAAAACATTGCAAATCTGTTTTTGGAAGGAGGCACATACTCAGATATCAGCATGGTTGTCTCCTAACTCTGTCCTCAACCCATGTGCACCTGGACCTTCAGAAGACCCCACTGTTTTGAACACTTTCAAGTTGCATGCATCTGTCTTCACTATTAAAATAAAGTATACTTGGAGCAAAACATGTGGAATATTCACCAGCAATTTAGGACACTAGGACAAGATGTCTACACATCCCCTAACAAGGATTATTTTTTTCTTTTTTTTAAAAAATTTCTTCATTGGAATATAATTGCTTTACAATGGTGTGTTAGTTTCTGCTGTATAACAAAGTGAATCAGCTATACATATACATATATCCCCATATCTCCTACCTCTTGCGTCTCCCTCCCACCCTCCCTATCCCACCCCTCTAGGTGGACCCCTCTATGGTTTTCTCAGGGTATATGCCCAGTAGTGGGATTGCTGGGTCGTATGGTAGTTCTATTTTTAGTTTTTTAAGGAACCTCCATACTGTTCTCCATAGTGACTGTATCAATTTACATTCCTACAAACAGTGCAAGAGGGTTCCCTTTTCTCCACACCCTCTCCAGCATTTGTTGTTTGTAGATTTTTTGATGGTGGCCATTCTGACCGGCGTGAGGTGATACCTCATTGTAGTTTTGATTTGCATTTCTCTAATGATTAGTGATGCTGAGCATTCTTTCATGTGTCTGTTGGCAATCTGTATATCTTCTTTGGAGAAATGTCTACTTAGGTCTTCTGGCCATATTTGGACTGGGTTGTATGAGTTTTGATACTGAGCTGCATGAGCTGCTTGTAAATCTTGGAGATTAATCCTGTCAGTTGCTTCATTGCAAATATTTTCTCCTATTCTGAGGGTTATCCTTTCGTTTTGTTTATGGTTTCCTTTGCTGTTCAAAAGCTTTGAAGTTTCATTAGGTCCCATTTGTTTATTTTTGTTTTAATTTCCATTTCTCTAGGAGCTGGGTCAAAAAGGATCTTGCTGTGATTTATGTCATAGAGTGTTCTGCCTATGTTTTCCTCTAAGAGTTTGATAGTGTCTGGCCTTACATTTAGGTCTTTAATCCATTTTGAGTTTATTTTTGTGTATGGTGTTAGGGAGTGTTCTAATTGCATTCTTTTACATGTAGCTGTCCAGTTTTCCCAGCACCACTTATTGAAGAGGCTATCTTTTCTCCATTGTATATTCTTGCCTCCTTTATCAAAGATAAGGTGACCATATGTGCGTGGGTTTATCTCTGGGCTTTCTATCCTGTTCCATTGATCTATATTTCTGTTTTTCTGCCGGTACCATATTGTCTGTAGCTTTGTAGTATAGTTTGAAGTCAGGGAGCCAGATTCCTCCAGCTCCATTTTTCTTTCTCAAGATTGCTTTGGCTATTCAGGGTCTTTTGTGTTTCCATACAAATTGTGAAATTTTTTGTTCTAGTTCTATGAAAAATGGCATTGGTAGTTTGATAGGGATCACACTGAATCTGTAGATTGCTTTGGGTAGTATAGTCATTTTCACAATGTTGATTCTTCCAATCCAAGAACATGGTATATCTCTCCATCTGTTTGTATCACCTTTAATTTCTTTAATCAGTGTCTGATAGTTTTCTGCATACAGGTCTTTTGTCTCCTTAGGTAGGTCTATTCCTAGGTATTTTATTCGTTTTGTTGCAATGGTAAATGGGAGTGTTTCTAACAAGGGTTATTTAAAGACATGTCTGGGCTCTTACTGAGGCAACATATGTTGGGTGGTAAGGTGAAAGTGTGGTATTAGTTAGTGATGGTTACTTGAGGTTTTCACAGGAAGACGGTGACATGAAGATTATATAAGATAAATGCAGATGATCTAAAACAATCACGAAATTGCAGAACCTCTAAATGAGAGGTGTCTTCACCATCCTTCCAGTCCAACCAGAAGTCATGTTGGACTTTTTTTCTCTCCCTCATCCTCCTTCAGCAAGTCCTGCCGACACCACCTCCAAAACACACCTGGATCTGGCCTCTCCTCTGTTCCCCTGCAAACCCACCACCCACGACAAGCTGTCCTCTTGTGTTACCTGGTGAGTTCTTGGTCTCCTACTGGAGTAGACAATACCACTCATAACACCTTTCTTCCTCTATCTACCTGGAATTCACTGTCATCCTTTCAAACTACAAACCAGATTAAGCACCACCTGCTTCAACCTCCAAAGGCTTCCCTTCAAGCGTGGGAGGAGATCCAAACTCTCTCCCATGTCTCACATGGTCCTCTGTGGTCTGGCCCTGCTGGCCTCTGGACCGCCTCTCCTCCTTGGGGCCTGGCAGGGTCATTTGAGCACCTGTGCAAGGGTTCCAAGAAGAGAGGCATTATTCTTGCTCATGGCAGCAGCAGTTCAGCTTTGCTTACTTCACACCCACTTGCTCTGTGCAATTGTTCCTTCGATGACCTTTTTAAGCACTTGGATTTTCTACCTCTGGTCTAGTTGGTTTTAAATTCTGCCTGGATACAGGCATTGTTATCCCTTGTTTTGCCATTAGTAGGATTCCCTTGACACTCATTCTAGACACAGGTCCATCCCAGTGTCCGGGAGCTTAGAGAAGAGGGACTCGCAAAGCCCAGAGCTCCTCTCTGGGCATCTACCCCACTCCTCAGGCTCCTCTCTGGGCATATACTCCACTCCTTGGCCAGCCTGCCACACAGCCCTCTTCTCAGACCCAAGTTTTCCAGACTCTGGATGCCTGTATCTGGCCTTGATTTCAGTATCCAGAGAGGAGATGTCAGGATTCCTAACTGGCAAGATTTCCTTGACAATGACTGGCCTTGAATTTCCAAGTACAATCTTCTCTAGAACTTTTAGACTCTGGACTCCACTATCTTGTTGACCTCCTCAAGATACTACTCCTCTCCTTAAAATCATTCCACTTTTTTTTGGTAATAGTTTGTGCTAATATTCTCAGATATACTTGGAAATATACTATATCTATGAGAATATTTATTTTAACTATTAAAAGTTATTTTTATAATTAAGTGGAGACAAACTATTCTTAATATTAACATATAATTAATGTTTTTCAACAAGGGTGAGAATGAAACAGCTTATTAAAGCATACTCTATTTTATTTCCCATGGTGGAAACAAATATAACACCATATTTGTGCTGCTAAGGTAGTATTAGGTACTAAGTAATACTAAGGTAGTATTAGCTTTCAATTCCAAACTAAGAAATTGATTCATACATATTTTGTGAACTTAACTTAGACGTGAAAAAAACAACTAAATCAATTTAAAGTTGTGTGGTTTAATTTCAAAATACGTGCATAAATATTGAATGGATTCATTCTTAGGTAATGATTTGTTTAAATATAGAAAATTCCTCCCATGATATTTTGGACTAAGGTGAAAATAAGTCTTAAAATTTTAAAAAGTAACAATCAATCCCAAAGCCAGTTACTTTCCAAAAGTCTTCCAGAAACTTGAGCTAGTCTGAAAACTTCAACAGGAATTGCTTAGAATCTATGATACTGAATAATTTAGTTTTATCTGTATTAGTTTAATCTCTTCTAGTGAAACACGACTCAAAGCTCAGACTGTCTGCCATATGCAGCCTCCTAGCCAACTCATGCTTGTACGACATCTCTATTAAGATTGTAAATTCTCAGAATATAGTATCCCCTTAGGTAATTTATTCCAATACATTCACAAGTTTGATCTCAACTGTCACTGAGAAGGACCAAGAAGATTTCCAAAATTAAAAATTAGAACCCAATTAATCTTCTGCATAACGTCAACATGTTTCATATTTCCTTTGGTGAGCCAAGAAATTTTGGAAGGTGACATCATGTCTGCGAAAATGTCACACCCGGCAGAAAAGATTCTTTGACTAATTAGAGTAGCCTTTTTAGGTGATACTGTGCAGAGAAAGTGTTGAAAATTTACAGTTGTCCAAAAAGGAATAGAGCAGTTCACTTTTCTTCCACGTTACACAGGATTTGAGATCCGCTGCTCAAGAACTCACAATCTCGTGGCATCACTCTGTTTAGGGGACATAGGACACATAGATTATAGGAATGGTTATCTTTCTGCTTTCCAGCACATTACAAAAGAGATTAATAACTACAGATATAGAGCAGCAAAAATTAAATGTAGCAAATGGTTGGTATCGTTGTTGAAAACACCAGTGAATTCCCAGTCCATTGCAGTCGTAGAGACTGAGCACAGTTCAACATTTCCTCCCATGCTAATTGTTCCTGGGAGAAGACTGCAGAGACTCGTTGTTTGTATGCAGCTAAAAAAAGCAGGGGTCTCGAATCCCAGTAAAATATAATTATACATTGTGGCTTATTAAAAATTTTATCGGTTTTTGGCTACAAAATATTATGTTTATCAGAAAGATATTAAACAACATAAATATTTTGTTAAAGACTTTGCTTAATGTTCATTTCATTGCTAAAATAAGCATGAAATAAAGATGAGGGTTAATACAGGAAATCTTTTTTTCTGTTAGAACCAATTCGCTCTAGAGGAACACTGCCAAAAAAAAAAAAACGTGTTCCAATCACTAAGTCCACCTCATTCTTTTAAGGAAATACATTTTTTTAAATAACATGTGTTTGTATTTTGAAGAGCTTAAATAGTACATAAAATATATGTTGTATTTCCTTCCTTGGTTATCTCATCCTTTTATAATATAAACTGAGATTTCTTTGTGGATCCTTTGCGAATTTGTTTCCACTCATGCACAGAGTACACAAGTTGGTCCCATATTTCCAGCTGCCCACCCATCCCCTACCCTCAGTGTGCTCACAGCCCAGCTCAGCACCCTCCTTCTCAAGCCTGCTTCCCTCTCTGAACTTCTGTCACTTCTATCCCGAGCCCGCGTTCCACATCCCATCAACTTTAATTCTAATTCCGCAGTGTCTCTCTCGTACCCATCTTTCTCCTTCTTGTTTCCATACCACTTTCTTTTTTAAAAAATTTTACTGACGTATAGTTGATTTACAATCTTGTTAATTTCTTCTGTACAGCAAAGTGACTCAGTTATACATATATATATTCTTTTTCATGTTCTTTTCCATTATGGTTTGTCACTGGATATTGAATCCAGTTCCCTGTGCTATATAATAGGACTTTGTTGTTTATCCATCCTATATATAAGAGTTTGCCTCTGTTCATCCCAAACTCCCAATCCTTCCCTCCCCTCCCCGCCACCCTTTGGCAACCGCAAGTCTGTTCTCTATGCCTGTGAGTCTGTTTCTGTTTCGTAGATAAATTCACTTGTATGATATTTTAGATTCCACACATAAGTGATATCATATGGTATTTGCCTGCTTTAATTTTCTAGTTCATGTTACCTCTTGTCTCTATTCTGAGAGTATTTTTCTAGATTGTCTCATTAACTCCTTTCCGTCCCTGTTCTAATCAATCCTACCCATCACTTCCCATTCATCTTCAACATACAAAATTGCTCTCCATTTATGTGCTCAGGAGTATTCCCTGGTGACCCATGTGCTAACAATCACGGCCCAAGTTCGCTTCCATGGCTCCTCAGGCTTTGCATAATCTAACTTCAGAGGTTATTTCCCATGACTTCGCTTCATGTATTTGGAGCCACAGCTTTTCATATCCTGCTTTCCTGCCTCCGTGTGTTGGCTCCGCTGCTGTAGCTGTGTAAATGCATGCCCTCATCATCTGTAGGTACCCCAATTCTCCATGCCCTTCAGGCCCTGCTTAAATGCCACCTTTTCCCTTAACCTTCCAATCTTGCCTGGTTCTCTTTTCTGAACTGAAATAGAAATTGAATGGCACTACTCTGTCACTCATCATTTTCCATCTTGTGCCATAGTCATTTCTGTATGAACTTCATCTTCTTCCCACCAGAATCTAAACTTCTTGAAAAGTAGCATCTTATTAATTTTTATGCCCCGTTTGTCTTAGAAACTAAAATAGTTTATTAAACTAAAGATGGCTTGTATCACAAGGAATGATAAATTAAATATTATCTTTCATCAAGAAAGAAGTTGATTCTTCAATATTTGTCTTATTGTCAGAAATATTCAGTCATTTGAAATAAAGTCACCAGTAGTGACTTACTTGATCCAGGGCAACTGTGACAAACAGAAAACCTACTGATACTTTCACATAAAACTCAGGGCACTTGGGCCTACAGAGGCTTCACTTTACTTGCCACACCAGAACATTAAGTGTTTTACAGAGCATGACCTTAAAATTACGAGGTTGATTCCACAAGCCAACTAGGAAAACTGGAATCATTTTTTAATGGGTATATATCAAGTGATACCAAAACATCATAACTACTGTGATTAAGAGCATTATGTGAAGGCTGAAAATATATTGAATAGAAACACTTAGCCATATGGGAAGGAAATGTACTAATATATATGGGTTTAAATAAATCACGTCATAATACAATTGAAACGGATTTTAACAATGATTACCAACCCTCCTCTCAGCTTAGACGCTTGCTTCCTCAAAACCTCAGGAATCATTCAGCCTCTTCTGGCATATTTTTAACAGCTAGAAGCTAACAGCACTTAACAGCAACCCTTCATGGTAGTTACGCAATTTGAACAGTTGTAAATGCTGTTTTTAACATAATTGAAAACTGGTCAAACTTTTGTCCCCAGTCCTATATCTGTAGAGAAAAGTACATTCTAGTGAATGCCCACTAAATTCTTCCAAAACTACGAAGGCAGTAATTGTGCTTACCCTAATTCTTGTGGAAGTGAGAAACACCATTCTTTCTTCGATGGTTATTAGACGATATCATTTCCATGCTACGCACTATTTCGGTCAATATCACCTAACACACTCTATTTTGCTTATTCATTTAGCACTTATTTATTGAGGCGTTGTACGTGCAAGCATTAGGGTTTAAGCTGAGAAGGATACAAAGACAGACAAGGTGATTTACTTGCAAAGTAGCCTTCTTTATTTCTATGCCATTATTCCATTATATTTGCACTGGGAATCTCAGATCATTTGTTTTTATCTGGACATCTGCAAGTGTGACAGCCAACGTTGAATTATGTGGGTCTGAGAATCTCTCCAAAAACGTGCTGTTGGCCAAAAGTTCCAAGAAAAACTAATATTCTGTGTAAAATCCCAAGGAAATTTTTAAGCATGTCCTATACACTTAGACAAAGGATACGTTGCTAGGTATATGTGTGTGGCCTGTAAGAAAGCAAATACACAAAGGCTATCTTGTAATATTTGTCCTACATATGATAACGTAAAAAAAAAAAAATCTGTGCCATGTGTTCATTCCTGATTTTGATTTGGCCACCTGTACTGTGAGAGTTAGTCCAAGAGTTGGCAAAAAGAGTCAATCTGAGCATAAGAAAACATCCAAGTCTGTCTAGATTTTGCAGAGGAAGGGACTTTTTCCAAGGATCACATAATATGATATGTGTACCCACTCTTGGGGATGGAAACTAGTTATATATTCTAGCTTTTACTATTTTTTAAGCCAAAGCAGAGATGTGATGAGTCCAACTCATAAAAATTCAGGAGAATACATGTATATTTTTTAACAGATGTGATGGCCTGCTATTTCAAACAGCTGAATTAGACTAACTTGGAAGTTTAAACCTGACTGCCTCTCCGAAGCCAACCATATAAATGATTTTAATTACCCCTGCATAAGTGGAACCATAATTTGGGTGTTATCAGACTTTCAGCTGCCACCGCTAGCTTCCTGGACGCGGGTGTATGCAAGTGAGGTTTTGAACTTGAAACGTTCAGCAGCCTGATGGCTAAGGCTCTGTTCAGAGCCTATTGTGAAACAACTCGACATCCAGCGACACTGGCCTCCATTTCTCAGCCACCTCCAGCGCTAGGCATGCCCTTTGCATTCTCCCCACTAAAACATCAAAGGAGGGGGCTGATAAACTCATAAAATGGTATTAATGATTTATTATCCCTCTCTGCACCTCTTGCATTTTTATAGGGGTCAAATGTGTAAAACATTCATGTCTTGGGGTGGAATTTCAGGCATGACTGGTGAGCAGATTGCCATCTGGGACCCTTTCATGACACCCCGCAGAGAGCTCCCCGCTTTGCCTACAGGTAAGGTGGCAACAGCTCTGAAAACTGTTGTCCTCTATGAGTCAGAAGATAAAAACAGTTATTTTGGATGCTTAGGGTTTAAGGATGGATGACTAGACGTGTATAAAATTACTCCACGGTGTCCCTATCACGAAAATGCGCCCCTTTCCTCCCACAAAATGTAGTGGATGTTGCATTCCTGGCTGACAGCACCACGGGTCTCTTCACCCTGGCTAAACACTCAGACCCTCAGTAGAACTGTGTGTTTGGGCCCACGACGGTGCTGTGGTCTCTGCATTTTTAAAAGACTCCATAGATGAATTTGATCCACACACGAGAAACTCTGTCCCACTGACATCACAGTTCTAGGTAGATGGTGGGTGGTTGATCTCACCTGTGATGGAGGCTGGGTTTCTCAAGCAGCCAAATACCCTGGTCCAGGTTATAACCCTCTCTGAGCTAAACACACCACCCCCCACCATCTGGCTCACCAAACAGCTCTCCAGCCACCTTGCTATCACCACAGTTGACCATGCTGCTCGATCTTTAAAACCATAACACATACGGAAGAAATACGCTGATCTCCAAGTCTTCTAAAGCAAGAGGCTGAGAGCAACATGCAAGGGGAAGTTCTACCATTTTGAACAGTTAAAGCTGATCACAGGAAAAAGGTGAAGACAGAAATAAAGAAAATTAACATGATCTCAAGATTAGAAACTAAGCCATGTATTAATAAAAGCAAGAGATCCATTCAGAGAATAAAATAGTAACTTCCATAGAACGGGGCTGTTGGCGTTTGTGTTGCCCCCATCCAGCTCTCTATAGAAAGGATTTGGTTTGGTTTTTCCCAGCGTCTTCCCTTTCCCCTTTATAGTCTATCCTCCAGATGGAAGTCAGCAGGATCCATTCAGTATATAAACCAGCATATGTTTCGCCTTTGCTCCATCCCTCCAATGGCTCCCTGACTCTCTCAGACTAAATGTCAGGTCTTTACAACGACCTATGAGATGCTACCTGGTCTGGCTCCGGACACCTATCTCGGGCCATCTCCCACCTCTCTCTAGAGCATGGGGTCTAGCACGCTCACCTCTCAGCTCCTAACGCTGCACCAGGGCCTTTGCATTTCCTGTCCCCTCTGCCTGGAACATTCTTTGGATAGCTTCAAGACTTAGCCACTAAATTTAGGCTTCTGTTCAAATGTCACATTATCACAGGGTTTTTCTTTTTTCTTTTAAATTGAAGTATAGTTGATTTACAATGTTGTGTTAGTTTCAGGTGTATGGAAAAGTGAATCAGTTATATATGTATATATATATTCTTTTTCAGATTCTTTTCCCCTATAGGTTATTACAAGATACTGAGTATAGTTCCCTGGCTGTACAGTATGTCCTTGTTGTTTACTTATTTTCTATATAGTAGTGTGTATCTGTTAATCCCAAACTCCTAATTTATCTCTCCACCTCCATCATAGGGCTTTCCTTGACCATCTACTGAAGTAACACGTGAATCATCACTCCTGCCTCACCCTCCCTTTTTCTTCATAGCCCTTCACGTTGGCAGATGTATGTTTGTCTGTGTACTGTCTGACTCTCCCCCAGTAGAACTTGAGAACAGGGACCACGACTTCGTCCACTTGCTTTATCTTTAAGGTCCATGACAGAGTCCAACACATAGTAGGAGCTTAGTAAGAGTTGATTAATGACATAATGAATGAAATGGCCATTCCCATTTGCATAACTCATGCATAATTTCATTTTTTTAATCCCCTATAATGATCTTGTAAGTATCACTAACGCCAAGCTCAGAAAGTTTAGGAAATATGCCCAAGAAATAAACAAACAAATGGTGGAAGAAGTAGGCTTGCCAGCCCTACAGTCTGGGCTCTAGGCCAACCAATGCTGCTGACTAACGAAGAGACACATCGCCTGATGTTTATGCAAATTCGGATGTCTCTTGGTAAAGTTAAAACGCCCTTCTGTTTATAAGTAGTATGGATAGGAACCTCCAAAGGAAGGCTGAAAACCATGTGAAATTATCTGTTGTCTCTGAACATCCGTAGACTCTTGGGTCTAACTCAGTTTACAGCCTCCCAAGTAAGAGAAATATGGCTTGAAATTAAGGAGTCTTATGAGCTCACTCCTTTTGAAAGGGAAAAAATAAAACAGAGAGCAAAAGAGAATGAACGGCAGGGAAAAAAACACGTCCCCTTACCAGATACACTGAAACAGAACTGTCGAATACAGGAAAATCTTGTAAAATGTTCCTCCAGTGTAGGCCATTGAATAGAACTGTAATAAACTCTGACCCATAAAAAGTCATGTAAACATTATAACCTGGTTTTACTAGCCCTTCAAGCACGGGGAGCAATTGATCTAAAACAGCTTGGGTCTCCTAAGTTCCCGAAGTCTTTGCCAGCATCCAGCCTCCAACATGGGTGTTCAAATGCCTCCGGCACTGAAAGCCAAAAATAGGACGGAGCTAGAAAATTGCAGCTATTTAGCTATTTGCCCAGGGCAGATGTTTGATATTTCCAATAGCAAAACATCCAAAAGGAAAGCTCCTGAGGAAAAGCTACTTTGCAGCACCTATTGCCATGGAATTACTTAATCGGCAGTGTCCGTAACCGAAATAAATATCCACGTGGACCTCAGCTGCCAAGTCCCTAAAAATCATACCAAGAAAGTTTTTCATTCAGTAAAAGTAGACATATCACTGCCTCAGGACAGATCAGCTCTGACTATCTCCCTGCGGCTAGAAAGCTTTACTGTATGAAATATAAATGTGGAAACATTCAAGGGAGATTTTTACAGGTGTCAACATGAACACTCGTTCCATTACCCGTCCGTGGAATGCTAGTTTAAGCCTGCCTTGAAAATATCTCTTTTTTCTGTTTTCCTAGAATCCAAAAGAAATCAGGGAGAGCTAGCAGAAAACTAGGTAAGATGCCTGGTTAGCTGATTGTCAGATTGCTATACTTTCCTAATCTTGTTTGTAATTGCCCTTCCAAAGGACTTGGTGTCCGTGAGTCTGTCTTTGTTGAAAAGCAGGTGGTCACTCTGAGAGGAAGATGAGAGTAGTTCCAGAACGGGGGCGTTAGCTAGTTGACGAGCAGTCGGAGGGGGTTGTGTCCTCAGGAGAGCAGCTTTGCCTGGCGTTGCTGTGCGTTCCCACGGTGGCCCCGCTGGTGCTCGCTGCTCTGCTGGTAGCATCACGTCCCGGACGCGTGGGGTGACTCAGTTCAGTCCAGTTCAGCGAACATGCTTTCACTAACTGTCTATAAAGAACCGAGGACAGCACTGGACTCTCATAAGTGGTACGGGCCCTGCTCTGAAGGCGCTCCCCAAACCTAGCGGCGTTCCAGGGAGCCACTGGGGTCTGCCTGCTACGCCGATGCCCTGGGCGTGCTGGAGCTCACATTCCTGACACAGGAAGCAAACGTGTCAAAATGCTTGCGAAGTGCTCAGAGCAAATGGCCATTAGGTAGAAAGAGTAAAGAGAAATTAGAACTGAGACGATAAATTTTAGCTTATAATTTGTGAGAGGATTCTGGAATTCTGAGAGACATCAAAGCTTTTGTTTTATGCGTGTGCTTTACATAAATAAGTGTATGAATACATTTCTTAATTGGGACCGTAACTTTCCCTAAGCAGGATTCACGGTCCAGATTTTTTTTGTTTGTTTTATTTATTTATTTATTTATTTATTTTTGGCTGTGTTGGGTCTTCGTTTCTGTGGGAGGGCTTTCTCTAGTTGTGGCGAGTGGGGGCCACTCTTCATCGCGGTGCGCAGGCCTCTCACTATCGCAGCCTCTCTTGTTGCGGAGCACAGGCTCCAGACGCGCAGGCTCAGTAGCTGTGGCTCACGGGCCTAGTTGCTCCGCGGCATGTGGGATCTTCCCAGACCAGGGCTCGAACCCGTGTCCCCTGAATTTGCAGGCAGATTCTCAACCACTGCGCCACCAGGGAAGCCCCAGATTTTTTTTTTTAAAGTAGTAGAAACTTGAATGCATCATGGAATTAGCAACCTGCCTTACTGGATTTGAAGGTATACCAGGAGCACCCCCTGGGGCTTAACCAGAAACAGAAAGATCCTAACTTCCACGTGTATAGTCACTGTAGATCACGCAAATAGACCGATGCATTTGATCTTCAAAATAACCCAGGGAAATTGGCCGATTAAAGTGCTATCTCCATTTTTAAGATATGGAAACACTGAGGGGAAGTTATTTTCACCAAGACCGCAGAGGAAAGCCAGGTCCTCAAACTTACTGTTCTTTCCACTCTGGCACATGGGACGTAGACACCCCTGCCCTCTCTTCTCTTTTCTGACCATCCTTCTAGAACGGAGGCAAATTAAGGTGGTACCAGAGAGAAGAAATTCCACCTAAAACTATGCCATGTCTTGATACCTAACCTAGCGGTCCAGCTCCACGTCCCATCCAGAATGGGCACGTGACTTCTATTCTCAAAATAAAGAAACTGTGATATATTTATCATTACATTTGGATTCTGATGCCTGCTCAATGGAAGAAAAGATTTAGGAGCATTAATAATTAAGGTCAAATAAAAAGTAATTTGTCTCGCTGTACACTGAGTGTTTGCCGCATTCAAGGCACAAGGCAAAATGCTCTCCATGAATCTCACTGAAACCTTATACGTGTAAAAATCAGTTCTATGATTATACCCATTTTACAGCCCTGGGAACTGAGGCACAAAGAGGTTAAGTTACTTGCTTAGGGTCACACAGCTAGTAAGGAGTACAGACAGCAGGATATGTACCCCAGTTCTTAATCACTATACAATTGCAAATAACAACTGCTATAGACTGAAAATTTGTGTTGTAGTCTCATCTTCAGGGTGATGGTATTCGGAGCTGGGGACTTTAGGGGGTGATTAGTGATCATGAGGGGATTAGTGCCTCTTATAAAAGGGACCCCAGAGAGCTCTCTTGCTTCTGCCAAATGAGGACACGGGAAGAAGACCAGTCATCTATGAGCTGGAAGAACCCTCACCGGACACCAAATTTGCTGGGTCCTTGATCTTGGACTTTCAGCCCCAAGAACTGTGAGAAATAAATTTCTGTTATTTATAAGCCACTCAGTCTATGGCATTTCTTTTACAGCAGCCAGAGAGAATAAGATGGAAACATACTCAAAGATTAGAGCCAGTGAATGTCAGGACATATATCAACATATTTATTCATATAAACACATTGAGCCGTCAACCTAAGAATATTTGGGAGGACCAGGATTTCAATAAATGAATGAGCCCTTTTCTCTCTACCTTGGGAAAATGGATCAGGGCATTTGGGGGCAGAGAAGGTCTCTATGCCAACTGAATCCCATGTAAGCTTCACACGAGGACGTGACAATGAAAGAAGAGGCGGAAAGTGAAAAGGAGCAGGGAAGGCAAAGAGGGAAGTGAGCAGAGAGAAACCCCTCTCCCCAGGGCAAGATTCCCAACTGTCCCAATATAATAATATATTAACAATATTCACACAGCTTCTGCAGGTGAAACGTCCTTTATGTGATGGTTCCAGAACAGCATCTGGGGTACAGCCCCAGAACAGCAACTTAGCAACTTAACCTGTCTGGGTGTAAACCTTGGGCAGAGGGAGTCGGGCTAGAGAAGGAACTTCTCGCATTTCTTCCACGGGGTTTTCTCCTTAGCAAAGGAAAGCGATGCTTCTCAATACTTATACATATGTATAAGTACATATTCAGTGTATATATATATATATATGTTACCATGAAAAATTCTCAGAAGGGTGTTGTTTGCCTAATGGGCACCACTTAGGTTATTAAGAGAGACCTATCATTATACCTATCAAACAGAAAGAACTGATTAAGAAGCCTGGCAATAGACACCCTAAGTGTGTTTGTGACTCTGAAACATTACAAATTACCTACTGTGGTTCTCCCCTTCTCAAAGTCACAAATACATCGTATCTTAAGATGAAATACCATTCCACACTCCCAGTTTTATTTGTTTGTGTTTGTTTCTGCAAACAGATCATTAGCCTTCCAAAATAATAAGAACCAGTGAAATGGATAAACTCATTCATGAAAACTAGTGGAGTCATTGTGGACAGAGCACAGTAGCGAGTATGCGTGTGTGTGTGTGTGTGTGTGTGCGTGTGTGTGTGTGTGTGTGTTTCTAATGAAAATGAGGCTGGGATTCTAAAATTTTCAAGAAGCTGGACGTTGCTTAATGACAGTTATTTTATCCAGTCTTGAGGGAAGGTGACGGTGGAACACTGAATGGGTCTGCTGTGGATGGAAGCTTGAATTCTTCTTGCCTTTGCCCTGGAGGAGAGAATGGGTTAGCAGAGTCCAAGAGGGAATACAGGGAAGATCGATCTGTATTACTGATCAAATGCAGTTTGGCAGATGGGTGTTTTGGCCAATGACCGCATCTGTTGCCGTTAAAAAGTCTTCAACAAATCATGTACATCAGACATTTCAGATGAGTGGCTTGAAATAAGATTTATATGAAAACGCTTTGTGTTTCCAATTCATTGTGCCTCCGGTATCATTTTTCAAGTTCATCGGTTTGACAGTTGGTTGGAAAGAAAAATCTCAATCTTTCCCAAGAGTTGGCCCCAAGGATGAGGGTGCGCCCCGATTATTGAAGACAGATGGGTAGTTGTTCCATGAATTCCACCACTGTCAGCTGGAAATTGGTGGTCATGATGGGCTCCCAGCAAGTGGGAAGAAGTGAATTTCTCTCCTTTCCTCTGGAACGTGTTCATTAACAGATTTAAGAGGGCAACTTAGCAATGGTCCTGAAAGTGAGGTGCAGAAACAGCTGGTGGCCGCCTCACCTGCCCTCTTCATGTTTGGTGACTTGCAAGGATCCAGAGATGATTGCCAGCTCTGTCTTGACTGTAAAAAGTGAGGAAAAAATAATGGCTGACACCGACTGGGTGTTTATTAGGTGGCCTACACTGTTCTGAGAGCTTTATATGGACTAATATCGAGGCATCTATTGGTCTTCCTCTTTAGAGAGAAATCAAGGTCATGCCCAAATTACCATGCTCAATTCTCTGTGTAGACAGAGAACTCGTTGTGTGAGGGTATGTGTGCACATCAGATGGTTTCAGGAAAAATTTTACGAATTCATTTCTAATTAGAGATTCATAACATTTTAGGTGTCTGTCCAGGATTAATGTGTTGAATAAAATAATAAAAAAGTTTCATAGCTTACTGTAAAGTAAATGATCACCTCAATCCTAGGAAATAGCTACAGAGTAAAATAAAGAAGACTCTTGATGGAGGGATAAATTTCACATAGGAGCAAAAGACAGGGGGAATTCTAGCAGGCCTGAGGCTGGCATCCCCATCGTGGAGGGTACTTCTGGGAGAGTGGAGGAAGGCAGTGGGAAAGGCTGATGAGGTCCAGTTAATTATGTAGCATCCTGAAGTCTCTGGGCTCAGCGTCTCACTTTGGATAAACAGGCAGTGAATTTTGCAAGTTGTTCCCAATCTGCCTCAGGGGCCTGAGAAGGTCCGATCTTATCGCAAACCTTCCTAATTTAGGAGTAGTTACTACACAACGTGGCTGGACATTTGTGAGCACACACGCCCAGTGCCTGGGTAAACCCAGGCTGCGTCTCATCCTGCAGGACGAAACCCCAGAACACAGGGAGACGGGAACTTTCACACCGGTCCACCCCTCCAGAGTCCTGCAGCAGCAAGGAATCTCAGGAAACAGGAAGAACCTGAACATTTGGCTTCTGCAACGGGAAAGCAGCCTGGAATTGACCCTCACGCAGTTTACTCACCCAAAGCAGCAGCCCCATAATCACCCTGCTGAAGGTTGCCTGTCTTTCCCCACATAATCCCACAGCTCAAGTCTCCAGATTGCTCCCACCCCCAGTATTCCCAGCCAAGATTCAGGTCCTTTCATCTCCCATGGATGATCTCTCTCTTAGTTTCAGCAGCTTAGCGAACCAGGTTCCTGAGACACAAGAGTGGCTTGATCAGAACCACTTTGAGTGTGTGGGGAAGGACAGAGAGATACAAAGAAAGCTCCCAAGGTTTAACTGCTTCCTCCCTGCACTGGCCTGACTCTATTATTGGGAGACCTTCAGAGGCCAAGACCGCCTGGGCTTGTCAAGAGATTCCTTTTCCATGGGGCATGCCACCACCCAGACACTAAATCAGAAGAGAGGAGAAATCCTCATAGCCATAAATCTCCGGAACAAAAAGAAGAGTTGAGAAACCTTCATTGCATTCTGCTCCTTCAGTGGAAAAATATTATTTATAAGAAGTAAATTAGGCAGGGTAAAAGTTGAGTAAGGTATTTTCTGCTCCTTATTTTTCCTGCTTCTATGTTAACAGAAACAAATTCCTTTGATGCTTGGCAATTTCTTTCTTTTCTTTCTCTGTGTGTATGCTTTTGAGTTTTTGTTTTTACTGTGTTAAGAAGTTTTGAAAAAAAAACTCTGGAATATCAAATTTTAAAGTATAAAATCTGGCACACGAGATACCAAATGCTTTTGTTTTTAGGTGCCATAGTATGCTTCGGGAATAGGCAATCACATTCTCAGGGACAGTTCTAGAAGAAAACATTAAACCAGGAGAATTCTTTTAAAATTTCCGTTCATTTCTTAGAGTCAGGCTGCATCGTCCCCTTCTTCATCCCCCTCCCCAGTTACCTGGAGCTCTCATGCTGGTGTTTGGATACTCAGGTCCCCCTAAGTGAAGGCTGGGCAGGAAGGTGGGCGGTGCTCATTTTTCCCCATGCCCTTTCCTATTTCTCATTCTGTGACCAGACAGAAAGAGGAGGTGGTTAAGTTAATTTACGTTAGTTTAAAATTAACGAAGACGATTAATTCACACCAGGAGAATCTGTATCTACAGAAGACAGTGTCATCCCAAAGGCTGGCAATGAAATATCTTGAAGGGGGCTCGTGGAAAGGTAGCACTCCTGCACAAGCAAATCAGAGGACGCAGATGAATGCCTTTTCCAGGGTTATGTATGGATAATTCTCCCATCATTTTATTATATATCCCAGTCCAACAAAAAAGTCACTGATTTTTGCAGAAATCAAGCTCATAATTCTGGCAGTATGGATTAGAAGACTTTATTAACCATTCTGCATTTATAGTAACTGATTAATACCACATAAAAAGCGAATCTTTACAGAAGCAGCATCCAAGCCTTCCAGTCAAATAAGAACATTAATAACTATTTCACACCTTTTCAAATATTTCATTCCTACTCTATTGCTTCTCAAGCTATATAATTCAGCAGTAAGATACAATAGGCTCATAGAACATTTTCCATACAGATATGTCACTGACACATACTGTACCAAAATGATCATAATAAAATAGATGGTATTTTAACCTTTTATTATACACTCAGATTAAGTTTTGCTTGGCTGTCGTATAAAAGGTATTTGAAGTATTAACTGCATTTATCGTGCATTTTTCACATTAAATATTATTTCATAAGAAATAATATCACATTAGGTCAAACCAATGGTTTTTGCTCAACTGGTGTTCTATTTGGTCATGCACTGAAATATTTATAGAGCCTAATAGAAAATGATAACATAGCAGGTCTTGAAAAACTACACTATATCGGAGATTACATCTCTGCTAACACCTTGGGTGGGTTGGCATGAAATACAAAGTGAGCTATTAAATCTGGAAGGTTCTGAAGAAAATATGGAATGAATTCTAGGTATTCAGACTAGCTTCAAATTACTTTTAAAACTGAAGAATGAAACAATTAAATCAGTTAAATATCATTTGGTTAAGGAACTGATTTTATGTAAATATATCAAAAACAAAAAATTTAAGATCATAGAACTTATTTCCACTAATATAACTCACTTGCTAACTTTAATTAAAATTTTATACCAAAGAATATTGACCAAGATATTTTCCTAATATAATCTATTATATAAAATCATCTAGGTATTCTTGGAGCTGTTAGACAACAGACTCTCAAGTCTTATGGAACAGAAAGACTTTTTACAGGTCAATAATAGTGGAAAAAGTAAAGAAAACTGATAGAAAAATAGATTTATTTTTCCAAGAATTTCCTTTCCATCTGGGGAGGTACGAAGAAGGAAAAAACATTATCGTTTGTTTTAGGACTTAAAAAAAATTCTCAGTTTATGAGTGTAGCATAGTCATACCACTATGAAAGAAAATTTAAAATCTGTTTCTGATACCTTCTTGACTGTGCTTGGGCCTTTGGGAGGTGGGGTTTCTCCTGCTCTTCCTCTAGTCTGGTGACTAGCCCTGGAATTGTGATTATAAGAGGCAAAAGAATGGCACGCTGTCCGTCACCCAGCCTGAGCAGGGAGAACAGGATGGCTTGCAAAACTTTTGAAGGAGAGAAAGCTCATTTGGGATGCCTCCCTGGTGACTCTCTTTTCTCTGGCACCAGACAGACTCACTGCTCCACACCAAGGACCCCCTGCCCTTCTCCAATTATCTGCCCCACTTCTCACACCTTCGAACTCCTAAGACCTGTCTCCTTGCTGCTAAACGCAGCTGAAGGATAAACTATAGTCAATGCATTTGTCCTGAGGGCTCAAGAAGAAACACTTGCCAGCAGTAATGACACTTGCAGAATACGAATGGTTTTAGAACTGTACTCAGAAGAATGACACAGGCTCCGCACTGCACAATTAACAGGGTTTCCCGGAGTGTTTCTGGGATGGCAGTTCCCTTTTCCATGAGGTCAACGGCACCCAACAGAGGTGGGCTCCACACAGCCTACACAACCACGCTCAGAGAGCCCCCTACCCAGCAATCTCCGAGGGTGGTAGGGGTAGAATAGAGACTTCTAGACTTCTCAGGTATTCGAGATTCAACCAAAAGGTGATTTTATATTTTTTACATATGGTACTTCTGCCTGAGATTTCCTTTGAGCCAACACTTCCACAATGAAAAGTTATTGCGAACCAAACACCCTCTTAAGGCCTCAGGAAGAATAGAGGGCAGAGTCGTACAGCAATGGAAACCTGGGCCTTGAAGGCAAGTCCTTCAGGGGTGCATTTTGGCTCTGGCACATGTGAGCTCTGTGGGTTCTAGGTGCCATTTCCATAGAAGCTACAAACTGCCCTCTGACTCTGAACAAAGAAATGAGTGCGAGTGGCCGAGAACAGAGACTCAGGTGCACACCATCTCCCCTGCAGGTGAGGCCTTTCCTGGGCTGGATGATGAGCTCGGCCACAGAACAGAAGGGAAAAGGTCCAGGGTGAGCCTGGGGGGTGCACCCAGCTTTGATCGTCACTGCCCTGTGCCTCGTGTAGCAAGCAGTAAACCTTTTGTTCAAGTAAATGCTGTTTGGGGCAGTTATTTTTCTTCTTGGTCAACCTACAAAGAAGAAAATCAGCCCAAATAGTTCACAAATTAAGAAGTAGATGAAACAGGAAGCCTGGGACCTAATCCCTTAGCCAAAGGATGCGTATGAAGAAAGGAAGCTTGGGGGCTTCCCTGGTGGTGCAGTGGTTGAGAGTCTGCCTGCCAATGCAGCGGACACGGGTTTGAGCCCTGGTCTGGGAAGATCCCACATGCCGCGGAGCAACTGGGCCCGTGAGCCACAACTGCTGAGCCTGCGCGTCTGGAGCCTGTGCTCCCAACAAGAAAGGCCACGATAGTGAGAGGCCCGCGCACCGCGATGAAGAGTGGCCCCCGCTCACCACAACTAGAGAAAGCCCTCGCACAGAAACGAAGACCCAACACAGCCAAAAATAAATAAATAAATAAGTAAATTTAAAAAAAAAAAAAAGAAAGGAAGCTTGGGGTTTGCACAGAAATGCATAGTTCGTGCTCCCAAATGGACTCATGTAATGATGAACACATAAAATATGATGCTCGATAAGAGGTCATTGTCGGGGTTGCTGTGGAAGATGGACCCAGTTTCAGGAGCAGGGGCTGTTGCCTGTTCATCTCTGAAGCCACATTATGAAGGAATTTGCCTCCTATTTCTTATTTATCCAATTAAACTGGCTGCATAGGATAAAAGTCTAGGCAGGTAGCAATGGGTGGACCTATGGAAATTGCCACACAAGGAGTGGTCGTGAGTCCAAGACTCATTACAAAAAAGACACTGCATGCATTCCAAATTGAAGACTAAGAATCATCTACTCTGTCCAACGCACACTTTTTTGAGGATCTGACACACAAACACACAATGATTGAGAGAATCCTATATATCCATAGTCAACTTTAAGTTAAGTAGCAAAGGCTTTTTAAAGCTAAGCACAGATTCGCTTGGTGTCCTCAGTTGAAAAAATGATGTAAATAGTTCCAATATGGAAATTCAAGGCAAAGAGCAAGAGAGGAATTCCATGTGCCAAAGAAGAGAGAGTCAATAAAATAGCCAGCTGTCCGTTATCGATGATACCTTGGCATTAGAGCTTAGCTCTTCCTATGTGCACCCTGAGTGTTTTATTCATATCAAGCATTGGTATATTATCCTCTTTTAACGACTGAACTATACTTGCCAATTTTTATTTAATCTGTGGATGACTACAACGCTCCAATTTGTGGAATTTGGTTTTCCTTGTACTTCTTTTTGTTTTTTAATTGAAGTATAGTTGATTTACAATGTTGTGTTAGTTTCTGCTGTACAGCAAAGTGATTCAGTTATACACGTATACACATTCTTTTTCATATTCTTTTCCATTACAGTTTATCACAGGATATTGAGCATAGTTCCCTGGGCTATACAGTAAGACCTTGTTGTTTATCCATCCTGTATATAATAGTTTGCATCTGCTAATCCCAAACTCCCAATCCATTTCTCCCCCCATCTTCCCCACCTTGGCAACCACAAGTCTGTTCTCTATGTCTGTGAGTCTGTTTCTGTTTCGTAGATAAGTTCATTTGTGTGGTATTTTAGATTCCACATGTAAGTGATATCCTATGGTATTTCTCTTTCTCTTTCTTATTTACTTCACTTAGTATGACGATCTCTAGGTCCATCTATGTTGCTGCAAATGGCATTATTTCATTCTTTCTTATTGCTGAGTAATACTCCAATGGAATATATATATACATATATATATGAAATTTTCTTTATTCATTCCTTTGTCGATGGACATTAAGATTGGTTCCATGTCTAGGCTATTGTAGATAGTGCTGCTATGAACACTGGGGTGCATGTATCTTTTTGAGTTAGAGTTTTCTCCAGATATATGCCCAGGAATAAGATTGCTGGGTCGTAAGACAACTCTATTTTTAGTTTTTTGAGGACCCTCCATACTGTTCTCCATAGTGACTGTACCAATTTGCATTCCCACCAACAGTGTAGGAGGGTTCCCTTTTCTCCACACCCTCGCCAGCATTTGTTATTTGTAAACTTTTTAATGATGGCCGTTCTGACTGGTGTGACGTTGTACCTCATTGTAGTTTTGATTTTCGTGTTGCTTTTATTTCTACAACCTAATCAAGTAGATGGCTGTTGACATTTTTAAAAATATATATTTATTTTATTATTTATTTATTTATTTTGGCTGCGCCGGGTCTTAGTTGCGACATGCATGCGGGATCTAGTTCCCAGACCAGAGTCAAACCCGGGCCCCCTGCATTGGGAGTGTGGAGTCTTACCCACTGGACCACCAGGGAAGTCTGGCTGTTGACGGTTTTTATTTTTATTTTTTGGCTATCCCCTAAAGCTTTGAGTATTTTTGCTACCTGTAGCAGGACTATAAAATAATGTGGCTTCCAATACTGATCAGTTATTGAATAGTTCAGCAATATATTAATTTTGTCAACAATATATCAATCTTAGCAAAGAAAAATAATTTTTCTGAATGTGTTTTTAGTGCCCTGTTGACAATTAGCTTTCTGAAATCTTGTTATAGTTTGTCATCAGGTCTCAGGTCGATTTTGAAATAGGTGAGTTTCCAACTCCTTTCTCTTATGAAGTGGTTTTCTCATTGTAAATTCCTTGGCTTTGACATAAGAGGACTTTGGAGCCAGAATAAATACCTTCCTGATAATGGTGTAGAGCACCATTCTCACCTGAATGGAAATTTCATGATATTTGAGACAAAGGTCCCCAACTTTTCCAAAGGAAGTTTGAGCACAAGATTTTTAAACCATAAAACAAGCCTCAACAAAAACAATGTATTTTTTTGTTTCCCCTACCTGGCTGTTTATTTGACTTCACCTTGCATAAATACTTGAGTCACACCGATTCTGTAGGTGTGTCACATGCCCCTTTACTCTGCCACCTCTGCAGTCACATGCCTTCTTTATTCAAGAAACCAGAATGCCCACTGTCGGCGTGTGTCTAACCTCAGAATGGATGCACAGCAGAGGTTTGGGGGTAACTCTTTTACAAGCTCCATGCCTGTCATTCTGAAGTCGATGGCCAAAGGAGGATCCATGAGCTTACTCACCGTGTAATTAAGTGGCAATGTCAGGGGTCAGGCAACATCATCTTCTCTAGCCAAAAACCTTTGGAACCCTCATGTGGCGATTTAGGATTGTGTTGCCTGGCCAACCACCAGGAACCCAGCTGTCTTAATGCATCCAGGCCATGCTTTGAAAATCTAATCTCTGTCTTTTTAACAACATCTCTTCATTTGTGGAGTATCACAGGTTTTCAGGACATACCTCATCAATGACATTGGTTGAAATTACCGATGCTGGCTTTCCTGTGATGTCCACAAATTGTGACTTCCTTCATAATCTTCTAGGTGTGACTTTTACTATAACCATGATGGAGTGATTACTGAAAACACAGCAACATCATGCCGTATTTCATGTATACTTAGCAAGAGCATTTAAGCAATTAGCACGTTCTTGTTAAACCAAATGAAAAACTGGTTTTACCTAGGCACTCCATAGGAAAAGCCTTCTCCTGAGTTTCCTTGCAGATTCCCCTGAAAGGGAGATAAAGATAAAGAACTGTTGTAGTCTTATAACCTAAAACCCACAAAACCTGTCATTTGTAATCTACAAAACTATTGATAAAACAAGATGGCATCTTATCTTTGACTAATTGGCTTTCAACAGTCCACTTAATATTTAGACTCAAGGTAGTGGCTGATAATTTGTATTAATGAGAATAAAATTATTAAGCTAAAATATAAATAGAAGACATAAAAATAAGTCAACCCAGACTCTCCAGAGTGGATCAGCCCTGTTGACACCTTGACTTAAGACTCGTGAAATTGATTTTGGATTTCTGGCTTCCAAAACTATAAGAGAATAAATTTGTATTGTTCTAAGTGACTGTGTTTGTGGTAATTTGTGACGTCAACAAAAGGAAACCAGTACACACTCTTCTGTCCAGTAAGTTATTCAAGAGAATTTGCTTTAATTTTCTACCTTGGCAACACTTGATATTTTCTGTCTTTTCCTTTTAGCCATTCTTGTGGGCATATATTTCATTGTAGCCTTAATGTGCATCTTCCTGATTAAGAACAAAATTTAGCAATGTTCATTATATATTTAATGGCCAGTTAGATTTGCTCTTTTATGAGGTGGTCATTTGTGTTTTTTACCCATTTTTATTGAGTTATCTTTTCTCATTGACTGATTTTTCTCATAGGTATGATTTGCAATTTCTGTACATTAACCTTTCTTGGATATAAAAATATGGTTGTGGATTTGGATCTGGATATTGATACAGATATAGACTCAGCTCTCATTATATAGCTAATCACTATAAATGTATGTTTTGATGAACAGATCTTAGCTTTGACATAGTCATTTTTTATCAACCTGTTCCTTAATGATTAAGAAGATTAATAGTTAATCTCCTTCCTTGAGACCATATTATATTCTGAGAGTTTTAATGATTTTATTACATTTATGCTTTTCATACAGCTGGAATTGAACTTGGTTATGTTGTGGGATGTGTCAGTTTCATCTTTCTTTATACAAATACCCAATTTTCTCATCACCATTTGCTGAAAAGCCAGTTGCCTTCTACTTCCACAGCACCACTTCTGTGTATGTACATTTTTTCCATTGACCTATTTATATAACCCTGCCTCTATACTACATTGCCTTTATTACTATAGTTTTATAATAATTCTTGATAGCTGTTAAACTGAGTCCTCCCAGTAGGTTCTTCTATTTCTTGAGTATCTTAGCTGTTCTCAGCATTTTGCAATTTTCTGTAAATTTTAGATTTAGCTTATTAAGTTCTACCAAAAACCTATTTAGATTTTCATTGGATTACATTGAGTGTAATTCAATTTAGGAAACTTGATATCTTTAAAACACTGAGCCCAGGCAACCTATGTAGATATGGGCTATATTTCCATGTACTTAAGCCGTTGTTAATGGCTGTCAATGATACTTTGTAATTTCTTTTATAAATTATTTATAAAATAATTTATACATAAATATAGAAATAATTTTTATGATAGCAACGTTCAATTCCATTGTTGGATTTATTCCTATATGATATATATTTGCTATGCTATTATAAATGGTCCTTTGTTTTAAAAATCAGTAGTATTCATTAAAATTTTACAGATATTTTAATAAAATTCTATAACTGTATGCTTAATTTGAAACAATAAATTTCTACCATAATGCTAGAAGTGGGTTCCAGCACTGGAATCACACCAAATGCAAAGTCATGTCACTTAACCAAATGATGGATGGAGGCTGCAGAAACAGCAGCTCTTAAGGTCAAAGGCCGAAGGACTGAAAGCCAATTGCCTGTTGCATTTTATCCAAATTTGCTTTAGCATGGGGGCTCACCGTATCCTCAAAACACTGCAAAAGTTTTTGCATACCAAGTAATAAATGGACCAGTTTACATGAATCAAACAAAATAAACTCATGATTTTGAATTCCAATTTTCACACCTAGTTAAAGAAATGTAAGTTTCAAAAACAACGAGATACCATTTTTCACTTGACAATGATAAATAGTGGTGAGAGTGTAGAAAAACAAACCTCTCATACACAGCTGGAGTTTTGTAAATTGGGCTAAACTTTTTAAAGAACAATTTAGCAATTCCTATCAAAATGTAATATGCTTGTATCTAATGTCCCAGCAATTCTACTATTGGAAAGTTATACCGTGGATAGAGTCCCACATATGCACAAAGAGTGTGAACAAGGATGTTCAATGCAGCTAAAATGTTCAATCCACCCAAATGACCATCAGGCAAGAGATGCATACTATTGTATATCCATGTGAAGCATGCTTACATAGTTGAGAGCAAGTTAGAAGTAAAAGGAAGGAGTATAGTATGCTCCCATGAGTATTTTTTTAAAGATTAGATAGATAACAGATGATAGAAAAATAGCATATTAGGGTTCTCCAGAAAAAAAAGAAAAACAATAGGATGGATGGGCGGACAGATGGGCAGGAATGCCTGTACATTCATGGAAATTTTCTGTAATGAAATGCTGGAAACTGTTAAGAGTTATCTAAAGTAGACCAACTAGGGAAGATGGTTGATCTGATTTTATCATTTACTCTTGTGATTTTTCTTCATATTCTTTTATGTATGTGCAGTTGGCTTTTTCTAAAAATTGAAGAATAGTTGATTTATTATGTGTTAGTTTCAGGTGTAGAGCAAAGTGATTCAGTTATACATGTATATATCTTTTGTGATGTTTTAATTTTTTAACCATATGCATGGATTACTTTTTCAATCATTATTTAAAATATGAAATACCATAAAGTAAGTGAGTAACATGAAAATACACAAAATTGTTCTCAGGAATCCCATTTCCTTCTCCTCCGTCCCCTGCCACCACCCCTCAGTACTACAGCTTCTCTGTACACGTTGTTTCTAAGTTTTATAGCATTTCGACTTCCATTTTACCAACTCACTTCATATCGTTTCTGCTGCTTCATTGAAATTGCACCTCACCATGGTTCTTTACATCTTCACAAATACCGTTCCTTCTGCGGAGTATCTTCTGTTCCCTCTTATACTGGTGAACCTTTATTCATCCTTCAATACCTCCCTCACCATCTCTGTGAGGATTTCAAGGAATTAGCCTTTCTTCTAGAATTCCCTATTCTTTTGCACCTAGATGTTTTTAGTAAGTGTCATTTTGGATTGTCGTTCTTGTTTGCATCTCTGTCTCTCCTATTGCAGTACAGATCTTGTATTCTTCTTGGATACGTGTGCCCCAGCATCTGGCAAAATGCTTTAGTTGACTCTGGTTGAGCATTGTGATTATGTGAGCAAGCGCCTAAAAATACAAAATTCTGGAGATTCTATGGCCCAGAAATCTGGACTGTCAAAGATATTCACATATGCTGATTAGACTCCATCAATCGTAAGGTGTCTTGATTTAGTTAGTACCCAAACTTTAGGTCACCCATAAATGTTCCCAGTCCCTTTGTGCTATTTTAATCACCTATTTTCTCCCGCAATTTTATCATCCACTCACCAGCTGCCTTTGTTTCTTCCCTTCTTGAAATTATCTTTTATTGAGTATCTACTATGTGGCAAGTCATCAGCTGGAAACCTTATGTAAACGAGCTCTAATCTTTACAGCCCTACAGGGGTGTAGTAGTGTTTCTGCAGTCTTCAGATGGAGAAGCTGAAACAGAAAGAGGTTCAGTAATTGGTCCAAGCTGCTGCGGCCAGTCGGCAAAGACAGTGGAACTAGTTCTGCCAGGGTCCAGGGTCCAGGTCTGCTCTTTCTGTTCCATCCCTCTACCTCTCCTGGGACTCTGCCCACCTCCTGCAGCACCACAGTAGCCCGCTGCTGTCAGATTTCCTCACGTGTCCATCTCTGTCTGCTTTGCAGGTTCTTTTTATGCCTCCTACTTCTAGAGGTGGAGTTTCCAAGGGTAGAATTCCCTTTAAAGTGAAACTCGTCTACCTGGCTTCAATGACTACTTTTAGGTAGAAAATTCTTGGGTCTATGTTCAAAGTAATTCATATGTATAATTCATATTCTGTTTCTAATAAGAAACTTCCAAATCTGTACTTGGGGTATCATTTCTACTTTTCTATTAGAACCACCTAGCTCAGTCTCAGCCTCAGCTCTAATGATGTTTTGGACTAGGTAATTTTTTTTGCGGGGTTGCTGTCTGTGCCTTGCAGGATATTTACCCACTAGATGCCAGCAGCACTACCTGCCTCCAGTTGTGACGAACAAAATGTTCCCAGATGTTCCAAAGTATCCCCGGGATGTATATTTGTGTGTGTGTAGAATTGTCCCACTTGTGAACCAGTGAATTCTAACGGGATAGCCTGCCAGCCTTTAAAACTCCATTGGACCTAAATTAAATTCATAGTCTTCTCCCAAACATCTCCTTGTTCACTTCTACTGATAATTTCTATCAGTAGATCTAACATTTCCTCAGTCCTTCAAGCTCTAACCCTCTACACCATCCATCACGTCCGCTTCAGTTTCCCTCCCAACCCTCTGCCCCAAACAATCGCTAAGACACAGAGCATCAACTTCAGCCCCCGAGTCTCTCCTTTCATTTCTAATTTCCCTGGCTCTGGCCTTCATTCCTCACACTGATTCAAAAATCCTTCTTATGTTCTCCCTATTTAATCCATCCTATCCAATGACGCTGGATAAAGCTTCTTCACAGTTCCGTCCACGCTGTTATTAGAACCTTCAGCAGCTCTTGTCATGGACCCAATTAAGTATGAATTGCTCACCCTGGCATTTCAGGGCCTCCACCATATGGCGCCACCTCCCTTTCCAGCCTCATTTCACACATCTCCTCTACAAGTACCAACATGGTTGCTTATTGCTCATCCAAAATGGTCTGTGCATATGGACTGGTGTCTTTTACTCATGCTGTTACCTCGGTTGGTGAGTCCTCCTACACAATTTTCCCTTTAAAAAGCCTACTCTTCTTTCAAGGCCATTTTGAAATCCTGCACTGCTCACTAAACCTCATTTTTCTGTTGACCCAACAGAATGTGTTCACTTTTCCCTCTGAGTCCCTTTAACTGTTCATACCACATCTCTTATGTCACTTACGCATCGGCACCTGATTTCATGGTGTTATAGCATCTTCCCTGATAGACTGTAACCTTCTCGGTGGCACAGGTTTAGTCATATTTTTCATACACCCTAGAGCACCTAGCACTGCTTATGTATTTCAGATGTCCTTAATTATGTCGAGTGAGTAATAAAAGTGAATTTATTTTCTTGCTATCCTAGGTCAGCGCCTCACCTTTCTTCTACTAATTGGCCTCTCACTCGGCTTTCCAACACCTCTCCAAACCATCCTCTGCTTGCTACGCAGTAACCTTCCCAACACACGTCTGATCATGCTCACCCTGACTTAGAACGCCTCCCATTGCCTACAGGGCAGATGTAAACCCCTTTGTTTAGCACACAAAACCCTCTGGGTTCTGGCTACCTTGGTTTGTTTCGGCAGCCTTACCTGCAACCATATTCTCGTGACGTGGTGGTGGGTTTCCAGTTGCAGCGGTCAGGCTGGGTGTCTTTGCCCATGTTTCCCATCCCTTTGCTCACACTGTCCCTTCTGCCAGGAGACCCTCTGCCCAGCCGTGCCCACTTGTTACATCCACTCATCCATCACCACTGCTCAAGGAAAGCCCTTGTCTCCCAGGACAAAAATGCTCCCTTCCTTGGACACCCCTGCCTCTTCTACCTGCTTCCATCACAGCTCCTGGAGCCCTTTGCTCTCACCTCCCGCATGCTTGAACCCAACTACCGTATGATAAACACCTTGAGAAGATACTCTGCCTTTTATAGAGCTGTGCATTCCTGATGCTTAGAATAGTGCATGATAATGCAGGAAGTTCATGAAAACTGTCTTGTTGAATGACTGACTGAATAGATGAACCCAAACCAGAAAATCAGTCCATTTTAGTTATCAGTTAGCACAGTAAGAAGCCAACGTATAAAATGCCACCAACCAGAAACTCTATGAATTCTGTAATGCCTGGGTATCTGATATCACTGAGAGGAGAGAGAATCTGAATGAGTCAATTTTTCCATTTAGTGCCACTTGTCAGTTCTACATTTGAAAAATTCTGAACTGCCTTATATATTTCCCTGGCTCGGTCAACAGGTTATTTAGAAAAGAGTTTCACTCTTCCTGTATCTGGAGGTATCATGATGAAAATAAATTTCCATGTGGGGTTTAACTAATTTATGCCACAGATACCATTAAAGAATAGCCCCCTACTGAGAAGCACCAGAAAGACTGCCTTTCCCTTTACTTGCTGCTTTGCCAACCGCTGTTTCTGCCCATCCCATTAGGGCATCTACTGAAGGCACCACTCCTCTCAGCTCCTCCTCCACATCCTAACCCCTCACCTACCGCCCGCATCCAACTGATGACTCCAGGGAGTTGTCAGGACACAGCAGAAGAGTAAATGTGCTGAATCACATACCTATCTAGACATTTCTTTATCAACAGATACTGTGCTGAGATCACTGTATTTCCGTGTGTGGAAAGAAAATATGAGGACTTCCTAAGAGCTGATTCTCTGTGTAGCAGTGGCTTTGTGAATGTATTTCTGCATCTGACCTCTGGTCCTGGGTCTTAAAATTGCCAACGGCCTGACCACCAGAGCTTCCTCTGCCATTAGCGAAAGAGAGTTCAGGTACCATCAGCAGAGATGATTTTAGGTTTATAATTTGTGGTCTAATCCTGAGAAATTAGAAGGGAGAAATAGATGAGCAGGCCTCAAATTCTACAAGCCCAAGTGGAAAGGATGTTAAATCTGACATGCAAGATGTTATAATTAAAACCTTTTAAAATAGTATAGGAAAGTGAACAGACTGGAGAAAATCAAGAATCTATGAAGGAAAATAAGATGGAGAAAAATAAATAATTGAGGTTAAGGCATAAATAAAATATGGTGTGATTAACAAAATGATTTGCTTGCTAATGAAAGTAAATATCAGTTCAAAGGAAGGAGGCTGTCGAAAAGAAGAACAAAGTGGAGGACGGAAGCTGTCCCACCAGCCCCTGGTGTCCAAGTGGCAGTAACCGCATGTGCTCTGCTGCAGGCGCAAGGCAAAGCGCTTTGCGTGCATTATGTCATTTAACCTTCACAATAACTTTTTAGATAGTTGGAGATATTTTACCTATTTAGAGATGAGGAACCCTAGTGACTCTGTTATCTATGAGCGCAAGGACGCTGCATACAAACACCCACAAAATCTCACTGTCCTATGACAATAATCACATGCTAGGAGTGGGCAAGGTTACGCCGATCTGGCCTGAGCCCCACACACCTTGGCTGCACCTGCTTAGGTGTATATGGCCGGATGTAGATAAGTTTGTCCCCTGGGTTTGGTGGTGGGCTAGCTGACAGCTGTTCTAAGAGGGCCTCAGCTAGATCTGGAGCAACTCAGATGGGGTCTACACATGCCATCCTTCGGCAGGCTACGTCTGGTGTGTCCTCCTCGTGGCAATGGCAGAGGACAAGATTGCAGGTAGGAAGGTGCAGGGGCTCCTTCAATTCCCTGCTGGCAAAGAAAGCCACCTGGCCAGGCCCAGAGTCGGAGTGGGAGGACATGGCAAGGTGACCTTTCCAAAGGTGTGGACAGAGGGTGGGGTGAATGGGCCCTTGATACAACCCATCTACCTGCAGAGGAGATCAATTCACTTACAAAAGGTCACCAACAGCTGGGAGCCTGGATTCTAACTAGACCTCATGCCAGTGCCTGCCTTTCCAGGGCCCCAGCGCACAGAGAGTCCAAGATATATTGGGTCGTGAGAGCCTGCAGGTCAGCGGGCAAACAACGTGTCAAAGAAAGTAAGGAGAGGCTGCGATTTTAGAGTCAGGGTAGAAAGTCCAATTGGTTTAAGAGCAAAAGAAATCAGGGACTTCCCTGGCGGTCCAGCGGTTAAAACTCTGCTCTTCCACTGCAGGGGGTGTAGATTCGGTCCCTGGTTGGGGAATTAAGATCCCGCATGCCATGTGGTGAGGCCAAAAAATTTTAAAAAAAGAAAAAGAAATAAAAACCAAGGGTACGAGGGATAAAGCCCTCATGAGAGCAGCAGTTTTGAAGCTCGTGACTAAGTTTTCGAGAAGAATGAAGTCATCTGGCTAGGAGGATAAAGCATTTTATGGAAGGAATAAAAAGAGGAACAGGTAAGGGTAAAGGGTGAAAATATGAGTTTATAGCATCTACATTTCAAATGTTATTAATTTCTTGTGTCTGGATATCTTTTTAATTTATTCTTTCCAGCTTTGAGTTATAATTGACGAGTAAAATTGTAAGATATTTAAAGTGTACACAATGTGATGACTTGATATGTGTATATATTGTGAACAAATTTCCCCCCTCCTGTTGAATTAACATTGGATTTTATTTTTTATTGGGTAGGATATTCTCAAAAGTGTGCATTATGTAAATAGCTTTCCTAACACAAAATGCTACACAACAGACCTGAGATTTGCTAACAAAATGCACCTTACAAATTAAAAAGCCCTTTAGAAATTTGGAGAATTATTCATAATAGCAGAGCCAACCATTTTTCTTGAATGAACTAGACCAGCCGGTTAACCTTCAGAGTCACTTTCTGTTTGTAGAATTCTACATGCCTTTGAAGGAAACAAGATAGCTAAGGTAAATAAATGTATTCGGCGACTACCTTCTTAAAGGTAATCCTGATTGTCCATTAGAGTGGTGTCAGGGCTGAATAAAATTAAAAGCAAACAAAGAGATCTTTCATGCTAATTCATCTAAAATAGATCCTTCACGAAGGCACCTACATGAGGTTATTGCCACCCACGTTCAGATTCAACATAGAATAAAGTAGACAGGTAATATTTTTCATAGCTGATGAGTGACTCCAAATATAATTCTATCCTGTGGCTAACTTTGAACTTCACGTCTCATCTGACAGAACCATTTTCATTACAGGGCTCATTGGAACATCACAGTGACTTTCAGGGGCAGTCGTGTCATTGTCACCTGTCACTTTCATCTGTTGGCCCTGCCTGGCTGACTTTTTGCCTTCAAAGTCTGATGTTTCCTTATCGGGTAAGTTCGAGGCCACACGGGAAAGTTGGATTCTTTCTTCTTAGAGGCGACGGCTCAGGCTGGATGGCAAGGTTGCCCATTGGTGGGTGAGCACTTGGGAAGCCATATGGACAGTAGGAGATCCAGGGTTTCTCGCGTTACCATGGTCAACGTTCACAACTAACTTGTCCACACTTATATCTGTGATATTATCATTAGGAATGATAGTAGGAATAGTAATAGTTGAGCATTTTTTTGTGTGCTGAATTTGGCATTTTACCCTCATTATCTTGTTTAATCCTCACTACAAAATTTCCAGAAGCCGTCATTATGGGTATTTTTCAAGCAAGGAAACTGATGTTTAAAAAAGGTCAAATAATTGCTCAGTTCACCAACCTAGGCGCTGGCAGAGCTAGCCTGCAATTCCTAGCTGTGGTTCTCTCTCCTGTGTGCAAGTGTCCCTTTTCTTATTCTTACACCTTAACTTGGGAAAATAAAGCACTATGTGAAGAAGGTTCTAATCCTATGGCGTTTCCATGGTTCTGTGTTCACCCTGACAACCTTTAAAGAATCAGACAGACTCCTTGTTTAGTGGAGTCTGGGAGACCAAAGACTCAGTTCTGTGACCGTGTGATCTTAACAAGGTCACTTACCCTTGCCCAGCTGGAGTTCCCATTTCTAAGAACAAGGTTACTATCTTTGCACTGCCCACTTCTCAGGATATTTTAGGAGGACCAATGAGGATAAAGTAGGTGGGAGTATTTTGCAAACTGCAAAGCAATGCACACCGACTATTGTGATTTTTGCCTTGATTAATCTCCAACTTGGACCTTGCAACAGCTGTATCATGTTGTATTTCCAAAAAGGATGCATAGCTGGGCAGTCAGGCTAATATTATTCCACCTTTAACTAGATTACCCTCCCGCTGACCCTCTGCTCCTTTCCCAGGCATGTTGCTGATTTATCTTTCAAAAGCAAAACAGTGTGTTCTGGTCACTTCCCTCCTTCAACTGCACTTGTCACTCTGTGCTGGCCTCTTGTGTTTTTTCTACAGGATGCGAGAAATGGGAACCAAATGCAAACACCAGCAATTAACACAGGCTTACATCTCCAGCAAGTGATTTTTTTTTTTTCCCCTCTCTCCCCCAGAGCTCAAAGGATGCAGTATTCCTCTGCTAAATTTTCCTAAGCCCTGTGCAAAGATTCACTTCTGTGATGCAGAGATTCTGAACTTAGCCAGCTGTGACTGTTCAAGTGATTGAGGTTGTAATAATTATTAGTGATAGCCCTAGGATGTCATGGAGGGGCGCTGCAAAATCTGTTTATGTAAAGCTACCTTGTTGAGAAACTGTCTTTAATCTCATCCAAACTGGGCTAGAAGCTTCCCCTACCTCTAGGGAGGGACATGGCTCTAGGCAGCCTCAGCAGCTGTCCCGGTTAACCCAAGACTGTCCGGTTTTTAGCACTGAAAGTCTCACATCCCAGAACACCCCTCAGCCCTTAGCACAGTGGACAGCGGTGACCCCAGCACTGGTGCACTGGCCCTTTGCCCCTCTGCGTTTCACAAGCTCCAAGGACGGTGAATAACTTTCACCTCTCGGTTACCTTCATGAAGTCTTTTCTTTTAAATAGCGTTAAAAAATAAAAACTCAATATTTTTGCCCTTTCTCAAAAGACTGTCCCCCAGATGCCGTGGCTGCGCTCACACCGACGGAACAAGCCCCAGAGCTCTGGCCTGTTAGCTCCTGAGTCACTCTGGGTCTTGGTTGCAGATTTTGTAGTCAAACCCCTTGATAAACGATCGGCTGGTTTTCATGGGCGTAGCTCTCCCAGAAGAATAAAGCAAGAATGTTTGTCATCCATAAAGCACAGCTGCAAGAAGCGCGTGGGAGTGATAATTGGATGATACCCAGGGAAGGGAGAAAACATTTTAAAAAAAAAAGAAAAAAGCTTTTCAGGGAGGATGAGGTGTCTGGTGGAAGGCGAGCCAGCGGCGCGCGGGGGACGGGCCCAACGTACTCCCTGGCCCTGGACCACCCTGGCGGCGCGCAGCCTCCGCGCCAGCAGCCGGGATTTCGCCGGCCGGCGGCCCGGGCAGGTCCCAGCAGCATCCCGGGCCCGGGCCACACCCTCCGCTGGCCAGCGCCCCGCGCGCTACTGGCTTTGGCAGCTGGAGGTAGCCGGAGGGGGACTGCATTTCTGTTTGCAAGTGGGCCGCCGTGCTCGACGAGGCCAGCCGCCTTTAACCCCGCAAGAGGGCCCTTTGACAGTCGGCCTTTGATACTCTGGAGGGCCCGGCGCGCCCCGCGACAGGCAGCTGTCAGACCTGCGCCTCTGGCAGAAAGACGGGGGAACAGGGATCGCCCTGAAAGAAACAGCTCACACGTTTGATCCTCTTATCCGCGTCCTTCCTGCTCTCAGATTCCTCTCCACAATGGGAGAACTTAGGAGAGTCGGTAAACAAAGCAGCATTGATTCGCAGCTCATCGGAGCCCCGTCGGGTCCTCTCTTTAATCACTGCTCGAGGAAAATCCCAAAGGCTTCAAAACCATCCCACTAGTTTCTAAGCTTTTTATGTAATAGCCCAGACCATCAAAGTTCACGGCAAAGAGCACTGTACTTTCAAATGGTGTAAGGTGTGTGCGTGTGTGTGCGTGTGAATAGCGTGGGCTATTCTTTACAAATTGGTCAAGGATGCTAAAGGCCAGACTTTAAGGATGAAGAGTTCTATCACCTTAACTGTGGAATAAGGCATAAGGCAAAATCTGGAAGCAACATTTGTCTATGCTTTAACAGACAATTTAAACAAGTGGCACAGGGGCTTAGAGAGCAGGAGTCATGATATTAAAGGAAGAAAACGGGGAGGATATTTGAGTGCGTTCTGCTAAGTTATCCTTTCTAAAGAAGAGAGAACACGCTGTCTTCTTTAGAAGAGGGGAGGAGGGACATTTCTGCCCCCACTGAGGCACTGGGCTTCAACCATGGACAGCCAGATCCTGGGAGGTTGCTGCATCTTCCAGCAGAGCATAGAAAAGAGCTGCAACAAGGAGGGGGAAGACAGTCTGTGCAGCTCATGGAAGGTTCTGGAGACCCCAGGGCACATGCCCTGCTGCAGGAGCACAAAGGCTAACCAAGGTTCAATACAATCTTCTCACAGCCTGAGGTATATTATTGTCCCCAGACCAAGGTTTCTCAAGGCTGGCACTCTTGTCATTTAGGACTGCATCTGTCAGAGACAGTCTCCACTCCGGCTGCTTTAGCCCCGTACCATAGACTGTGGGCTGAAACAACACACATTTGTCTCTCACGGTTCTGGAGGCTGAAGTTCAAGCTCAAGGTGCCGACAGGTTTGCTCCTGGTGAGGGCCTGCTTCCAGATTTACAGACAGCCGTCTTCTTGCTGTGTCCTCACGTAGCAGAGAGAGGTCCTCTCTCTTGTGTCTTTGTGTAAGGCACTAATCTTATTCGTGAGGGCTCCACCCTCACGACCTGATTAATAACTCCCAAAGGCCCTGTCTACAAATACCGTTACACTGGGATGTAAACTTCAACGCAGGAACTGGGGCTGGGGGACAGATTCTGTCCATAACAGGGTCCTCCAGAGAAAGCAGACCTGTAGGAGATATGTAGATAGATGTAGATAGACGGGTAATATATAGTTATAGTATATATATAATATATATATTACTAGGAAATATACGTATTTTCCCCCAGTAATCCCACTAGGTTCCCACTCTGGGAAGCCTGTTTTTGCTTCTAAGAACTTCAGCTGCTTGGATGGCTTTCATGCACATGATGGAGGGTAACCGGCTTCCAAGTCAACTGTTTACTGGTTGTAGATGTTAACCACATGGACAACATACCTTCACAGCAGCACCTAGAATAGTGCTTGATTCAGTGATTGGGTTCCGTAGCCTAGCCAAGTCGATACATACAACAGATCATCACTGAGGCCAACTGGTAATTCTTTGTCCAGGGAGGCTGCCCTGTGCTTTGTAGGATGTTTAGCAGAATTCCTGACTTCTCATTAGATACCAGTCAGCACCACCTCCTCTAGTTCTGACAAACAAAAACGCCTCCAGGTATTAGGGAAAGTCCTGAAAGTACCACTTTTCTAGGCCCTGAGGCAAAGACCTTGGTTTCGTGTGTCCACCACCAACCCACAAACAGCTCCATGTTCTCCACAGTTAGAGGTAGAGAGCCCAAAGGGTCATGCTTGTATTCCCTGAATCTCATCTTTTCACTCAGATGCTATTTTAACACATTGAAGTTTAAGGAGTTTCATTAATATTCTTATAAGTCTACAGTGGGCAGGACATCTAAACCTTCAGGTGGGAGCAGTCTTACAATAAGTAGAAAATGATGAGTTCTATATTCAGGTGCTGTCTTGTACTCTCTTACCAGAGTGAATGACTTTTCTCCTGAAACATGGAATTAAAAATGAAATAATAATGTAACCAGATATGAAATTTATCCCAGAAGTCTCGGTTCATGTGTTCAAACTGGCACTAAACTTGAAAGAGGGTCTCTCCTCCGGAAATTCTGGATGAGCTTAATATCACAAGTTTGATATTCCATTGAACAGAATATTTTTACTTACTGAAGATGTAAAAATAGCTTTGAGCTTGATATAGATGAAGGCAATTTGACAAACATTCACTTATCCTAAATTATAGATCTTTTTCCTTTTTCGGTGCATTGCTATTAACAGATTTTTATATGTACCCTTGTAATATATTTAAAAAAAGAAAAACAGACCATGTCCTGTGCTCTTGCAACCATCTGGTATGAAATAACACGTGGATGGCAAACTGCTATTTTAAGCACTGAATGCATTATCTATAACCAGGCATGATTATCTCCTGCATTGTTAATATCCTGCTGTGCTGGTGTAATTCCAGTATTTTCTTGGTTATGTACAACTGTATAGTATCTTACAAGCAGCCCACATACATTAAAAAGAAAAAAAAGTAGACTTCTTTAATAGTATTTTAACCACAAAGTTCTGGATTGGGACATGAATACCCCCAAAAGGTTAATAACCCCCCGTTTGTAACTAACACATACATACTTGCTTAGTTGCTTCAACAAGGCAAGGAAAAACATCTGATTTGGAACTTTGACCCAAAAAACATCATGGCAGGATATGGAAATTTCTCCTTGGCATTCTTTTTTGCCCATTAAAAAAATATAACTTTTTTACTGGGCTCTTAAATGGGAGGCATCTTCGGTCTGATTTACAGTGTGGTCAGCTGAGAACCAGCCGCTGAATGTGTTTATTGTAAAGTGCCCGAGACATTGGCATTGTTCGTCCAATAAAGTGTTCCTTTTGCTAATTAAGTTTTAAGGTGCCTGCGCAGACCCATGCAGAAGCAGTATTTGGGGTTCAAGGAAGTATTCTTCGTTTTCTTCTAACCCACTTAGAGGTTAACGTGAGGCTATTTCCCCAGGACAGAGGGGGTGATGACAACTTCTATCTTCTTCCAAATGTTTAAAGAGAAATGGATCTCACTGGCGAGAGAAGGAACAGCCAAGACGTTGAATGATTTTTTTTTTCATCCTTCATCTTAATCCTCTCTGTGTGGCCCTTTTCATCCTGCCTTAAGACAGAAATGAAAGTGATTTATGTATCTTTAGACACCGAGTCAAACACAAATACATGCTCTGAAGCAGTTAACTAGTATCAACTCTCCCAGGTTAGAGGTTAATCTTACACACTCAATGATAAAACAAAACAATAAGATAAAAGCAATATTCTTCATAGGAACATGTCACAAATTAATAATTCATTTTGAGCCTTGGCGTTACATAGCCCTGTATTATTTGACTGGGGAAGTCAGAAAAGACTTCCCACTGTCTCCAGTAGGAGACAGCCCCAACTACTCTCAGAGAATTTGCATTCTAACAAATTACACTTTCCATTAAATTTAAGTGCAAACATTTAACCTTATGCCCCTCCCACTGTGCCCCCCCCCCAAAAAAAACAGGTTTTGGCTCATTCTGCATGAAGGTATGCATTTTTCCCCTTAAGAAAGCAAAACACCCTTTGTGATGTGTTTGTAAAGCCATCATAGCTTGATGGTGAAAGGAGAACATATTGGGTTAGTGGCTTCCCATAGTCATTCCCATGTATCTCTCACAAGAACCATGCAGAGTAGATATAAACATTTCCACTACCAGTAGAGAAACTGGGGCTTGTCAAAGAGTGGACCATTAACAAGAGGAAAGATTTAAAAACAGATCTTATGGGCTTCCCTGGTGGCGCAGTGGTTGAGAATCTGCCTGCCAATGCAGGGGACACGGGTTCGAGCCCTGGTCTGGGAAGATTCCACATGCCGCGGAGCAACTAGGCCCGTGAGCCACAATTACTGAGCCTGCGCGTCTGGAGCCTGTGGTCCACAACAAGAGAGGCCGCGATAGTGAGAGGCCTGCGCACCGCGATGAAGAGTGGTCCCCACTTGCCACAACTAGAGAAAGCCCTCGCACAGAAACGAAGACCCAACACAGCCATAAATAAATAAAAAATAAATAAATAAATAAAAATTAAAAAAAAAAAAAAACAGATCTTATGATCAAACCCGTCATCTTGCCAGGCGTTAAGTATGCTCTACAGCTCATTAAGATGTTTGAATAATAAGCTCTGGACAGTTTTACCCTCATGGCCCCAGTATTCTCCCAATTCTGGGCCATAGGACATTGAAGGTTGCTCTACCTAACACAGATTATGGTATTAAGTATCAAATATTAAATGTCTCAAATGATGGGAGACAATGGTAGCCTGGAAAGAGACATACAGAAGGGACCATGTGATTTAAAGTGTCTTTCCACAAGGAGCCTGAGAAACGTGAACCCATTTCTGGTCAATAGACCTAATCTGGAATTTTTTTTTAAGCCGATATCCCACTCTGAGCTGTTCCACAGAATATAGTGAATGTTTACCTGGACACGGGTTTATTGAGACGAGTCATTGAATTACAAAGTGTACAGACTAAAGAAAATCAAAGTTGCCACCATACCCATTCAACTGCAACCTCTCTCTCTCATTCATGCACATGTGCTAAACCAACAATTTCATACCTGTCCTATGTGAAAGCCTTAATCATACACGTGAGCACAACCATGAGTGCTGGAAACTTCTCTGTTCTGCTCCTTGCTGGGTTTCTACCACTCAACCAGTTCCCGGCATTTAACACAAATCCAGTAAATATTTACCAAATGAGTGAATTAACAATGGATTAATATGTGAATAAGTCATTTTATGGAGATTCAAGATGCTTCCTATTATGACTTTTAAACATATGTTTAAAAGAATCGATAGTTTGAAAAGAATTGATCATTTGAAAATCTCAGACAAGTGTACTTAAGATTTATCACTGGCTAGAGGAGAGCCTAAAACAAATTAGACTTATTAAATGAATGAGAGGATAAATGGAAATACATGGAAAGGATTATTCATATAACATGAGTTCTCCCAAGTGGGTTGCACCATAGACCCAGACCTACCTTGTAAATGAAGAGTTGGCTAAAGTAAAAAGCAAAGATAAGAAAAGCCTTGTAGTCCTGACAATTCTCCCACTGCTGCTTGGCCATCACCTACTGTGTCATACATAATTGGCTTAAGAGACATGGAAGGGGGGAAGTTCTAATTATGGAGAAGGTAATGATGCAAAAACTAATAACTCCAGAGCCTTTTGCATTGTGTGGCTTCCATTTTGTGGTTTTAATAAAGAGAATGTGACATTCATCACAGCCACATCCAAATCCTTTCAAGATGATAGAAACGTAACACAACTTGACATGAAAGAATTTTGTTAAGCCAGCCCATGTACATGTTCTCCTGCCAAACTCCTGGCCTCACCCTTCCCCACCATGGATTTCGTCTTTTTTAAGCTATGTCAACCATCTCATTGCATTTATGGCTCTTAAGTATACAGTTCTCTGACTTTCTTCGTTTCCTCCCAATACTTTATTACTACCCAGCCAATTTTCTCTATTTATCATCTTCCAACTATTTCATGTTTCCTGTGTGTCTTGCCAACATCCTAGCGGGTAAATATCCTAAGCCTGTACCCCTTCCACAAACTTCTACAAGTTATAGTCCTTTCGTAAGGTTTTAAGTGATAATGAAGTCGTTAATTCTGCAAAAGAAGCAATTTTCTCCATTGCTTCTTTTTCTCTTAATGGCTCTGCCTCTAAGCTCAAATTTCCCAAGTTGCCTCGTAAGTATTCATTTTCCCAAGATTGCCTTATTATGTGAGGGATCACTACTGAAAGAACAGTGAACTTTCCCTCTGGCTCTGTGCGCCCACTCAAGACTGAGCAAGAAGTGGGATTCAACAAAACCAGGAGATATTCAATTTACCCCGAACTTCTTGGCAAAGGAGAAATTGTCTGAGACTAGCGAGGGTATAGAATTCCTCCCTGAGGACCTTTAGAGTTGGGGGGAAAAAAACAAAATGTCTGGAATAATTTATGTGGACTGCAGTAGAGCAGCAAAAACTTTGGGATGCCATCTCTATTCTCACATCTTTCCGAAGCAGAATTGCACAAGACAGGGCATTCTTACTACATAACACCCACTGTTGATGCAGGGCTCAAACACACTCTTATGTAAAAAATTCAGTCTGCCTGGAAACTGAATGGGAGATAAATAACCTTATGTTTCCTGAAATCTGATATTTCCTATAATGACAAATATTTTATGAAGTAACATTTTCAGAGCTCTAGATTTGAGTTTCCTGCTTCTTTTCTGGTTCTTCGTTCCCCATAGACTCACCCCTGCCTAAAAGGCATCCTGACAGCTGAAGCTTCCAGAGCCAAATGACACCCTGATTCAGGAAATATATAAAAACATACACAGTTTAATGTTAAATTAGAAAGCATTTTTGTCCTTTACAACCATGTGTTCTAAATCTTGAAGTCTTAATGAATTCTGAAAGTTAGTATACTGAGATGCTGAATTACACTCTTTAGGAAGAGCTAAATACAAGCTTTGGAAAGCCTCCGTGCTGGCTAATATATTTGACTTATTTAATTGCAATACACGGCAGCTGCCTAGATCGTAAGAGCCATGGAAGGTCAGGAAACAACACTAAATTCAGTGTCCAGGGATAAACACAAGCCATTGGGGTGGAAAAAAATGTGTAGAGTACGGGACTGAAGGAGGGAAGCTGTGGTCATGGACGTCCCCAGTGTAACAAGGTACAGAACCCCTTGCAAAACTGTATTTCAATTTTAAAGAGACATCCTCGGAGGTCACATAGTCCAACTTCCTGCTCGTTTACAGACCAGCCAAACCAAAAACCAAGCTAAGGCAGGGATGCCCTCCCCACCTCCTTCCCAGTGTCACAGAGCTAATTTCATGGCAGACTTAGGATGGGAACATGCATCTTTGGAATTCTAATCCAGAACTCATTCAGTTGCTCTGTGATGCCTCTTAGAAGTGAGAAAGGTCTCCTTGGGAGGGAGAAAAAGATTTCCATGGCTTATTTGAAATACAAAGTGTGTAGTGTGGAACCGAGCACTTATAATTCAGTTCTGAAAATCCCTCTGTCTACAAGCATATTCCCAGGTCACATCAGAAGAACTGAGGACTATCTCTTTTACTGGTTTCCTGCAAAGGAACCAGTTTGGGGCTTTATTTATAAACACTGAATTCCCTCTGTAAGCTACAGCCTTTCTCTCTCAGTATTGCTAGTCATGAAAAACATGGTTTTAATCTTTAAGCTATGAATTAACCTGGCATGGCAACTCACTTGTTTTTTATGGCTGAAAAAAAGGCAGCTAAATTTTTATTGTCTTAATGGTTCTAAAATGCCAGACAGTGCAAAATAGCATAAAATGTAATTTTGTAGATTCTCCTCTCATCCTGTGGTAGATACTTCAGTACTCCAGTCAGACACATTTAAAAGGTGCTTCTTTATGGCTTTTTTCAGCTATTTTCATTTTGGGTTACAAGTTAGAACCCCATACACACATGGCATATGCTTGGGTAATTATAATTCCTTGGTCCATAATCTCAAAATAATTTTCTAATATCAGTCAGAAGCTACTAAATGCACAACTAAGGAGGGTGGTGGGAAAAGGGAAGAAAATTGTTTGTCTTTCCATTCAAAGAAAAGCAGGGATTTGAAGGGAAAGTCAGGTTTGTTCAGGTAAAATGCACAGAACAGCAAAGTTTATCCTCTCTAGGTGTACAGCGGTAAGAATTTTTACAAGTACACAGTAGTGTAACCATCACCACAATTAAGATATAGAAGAGTTCCATCACCCCAGAAAGTTCTCTCATATCTCTTTGGAACTTACCCCTCTCCACAGCCTCAGGTCTTGGTAAACACTGATCTGCTTCCTGTCCTCATAGATCTGCCTTTTCCAGAATGTCATATAAATGAAGTCACACAGTACTTAGCCTTTTAAGCATGCGTGGTATCAGAAGAAATGGGGACCTTTGACAAAACTCTGGGAATCACAGTTGTCAAAGAAAGGAGACTCTGAAAAGGAAACTAAACAGTAGTGGGCAGATAGGTAGAGTGCAAACAGGGAGAAAATGTTATCATTTAAACAAAGGGAAGTGGACATTTCAAGAAGAATGGAAGGAACAGAGATTGTGACAGAGACAGAGATAAAGTAGTGGGAAAGGGAGAGAGAGGGAGAAAGAGCAAGGGGAAGGGGAGGGGGGAGGGGGAGGGGAAGAAGGGGAGGGAGGGGGAGGGAGAGGGAGGAAGGAGGGGGAGGGAGAGGGAAGGGCAAATCTCTATTTCCCAATTTAGGCAAATCTTTCAAGAGTTATGCTTCTCCCTTTTCTCTGAACAGCCATGACATGTTCCCTGTCTTTATTATGGTTCCCAGGTACCCTCAACTAAATTATAGACTTTTGATTAATTTCAACATCTGGCCATTGACACTCACTAACAGCTATGTGAATGGGAGGCTGCATGACTCATCTGCTCAATTAGACTATAAAGTCCTGATGGCAAGATTTTTAAAACTTCGCCTTTGTATCCAGTGTAGTGCCTAGCACAGGTCCCGGTAAAGGAATTCTTAGCAATACCTGTCACCTGTCTGAATAAATGAATAGATCAATTAAAAATGCAGACAAAAAGTCTATTTTAAAAAGAAACTCTGCACCAGATTTTCAAAGAGCCCATTTCATTATAAATTTATTTAGAAGATGGATAAAGAAGTTGTGGTATATATGTATAATGGAATAATATTTAGCCATAAAAAATGAGGAAATCCTACCATCTGCGCACAGCAGGAATGTACCTTGAAGGCATTATGCTAAGTGAAATAAGTCATATAGAGAAAGACAAATACTGTAGGATCTCACTTATATGTGGAATCTAAAGCAAAAGCAAAAAATCTCATCGAAGAAGAGCAGACTTGTGGTTGCCAGAGGCGGGGTATGCGGGGAAGGGGGAACTGGACAAAGGTGGTTATAAAAGGTACAAACTTCTGGTCATAAGATAAATAAATGCTAGGGATGTAACGTACAGTTAACATTGTCAAATGATATATAGGAGAATTGCTAAGAGAGTACATCCTAAGACTTCTCATCACAAGGAGAATTTTCTTTTTCTCTTTTTTTTTATTGTGTCTGTATGAGATGATCGATGTTAGCTGAACCTATTGTGGTAATCACCGCATAATATACATAAATCAAGCTATCCTTCTGTACACCTTAATATACAGTGATGTAGGTTAATTATTTCTCAATAAAACTGGGGGCAAAAGGATTTCTTGAATTCTCCTCTTTGTAATCTTTCCTCTCTTGGTCATTTTCTGTCTCATGTAAACAATTAAATAACTTCCAAATTAGTACACAGTAGAAAGGGATAAATATCAGACATAGATAAATACACCTCTGAGAAAATTGAATCATTATGGTTTGTGGACTATGAAATTAGGTACCACCACCAGGCATATGCCACAGAGGTTCATGCAATGCTCCTTCAATACGGCGTCATTAACTTCCAAAACTCGGTGAATGGAGCTCACTGAAGATGGCTATTTGTTTTGTTGTTCTCCGACTACCTTGTATTATTGATGCATTCATAAAAGTGATGCCACTGACCTACTGTCAGTTGGCCAGGCACTAGAGGCTTCAACCCATAGATAGTTGCATGTCATGAGATTGGAGTGATGCATCTACAAGCCGAGGGACACCAAAATTGATAGTAACCGCTGGGACGAGACAAGGAAGGATCCTCCATTACAGACTTCAAAGAGAACAGGACCTTGCCGACACCTTGATTTCAGATTTCTAGCCTCCAGAATTGTGAGAATACATGTTTCTGTTGTGCTAAGCCACCGAGTTTACGGTACTTTGCTATGGCAGACCTAAGAAACTAAGAGAATTCACCATGAAAAAGTACTAAAATCAAGATGTGAACAATTACACTGTGGATACACCATTGAAGTAACAACTAGTACAATTGTAGCAATGATAATATCTATCACATATCAAAGAAAAGTGCCTTACCTTTTAGACAAGAAGAAAAATATCCCATGAAAAGGATGACACATATCTTGGCAGGAGGCAACAAATAGGCTTCCCAAGTATGTAGGATAAGTAGCAAAGACTCAGGTGACATTAATCACGACACTGAATCTCGAGGGGACCACGTCTCCTTATTGCTAAGATGAGGTCAACAAAAGTCCTTTTGTTTATTTCATGAGGATTTTTTTTAAACATAGATATTTTAAAGGTCAAATGAGGAACTGTTCTGAGGAAATGGCCAGTAGTAAACTGTCAGGTGCTATGCAGATATAAACTGCTATTATTAATAGCCATAAGGTTGGGTTTTGTTCTTTAATAGCATTGAAATGTTCAAGAGAATAATTCCAGGGAAGTTGTTCGGAAATAATAGCTCTGTAACTCTTGTGTAATAAATTGTTCAGCCTGGAGCAAACTAAGTACAAATGAATTTCAGCAATCAAAGTAAGAGAAGATATTTACAATTAAATCAGTTTACTTCTACAAGCAACAATAGGTTTCACAAATAGAATCTACACGATGGAGCAAACATGTGACATGGTAAGATCAAGCAAAGGGAATGTCATGTTAGAATTGCGTACACATGCAAAGCATATACAAATATGTAGATATACATACACATATGGTATTATGCATGTAGTATAATCATATATAGCATATGTCTCTTTTCTTCAGGTAGTATCTAAAAACCAGGAAATATCATGGATCTCAACAGCCATTGTGAAGAAAATACAATGCTGCATCTCATATCTAGGGTAAAATGTCATAATGATTTTTTTTTCATTTTTAATGACATTTTAATGACATTGTTTTCTTTCTAATTTTACAAGCAAGACATATTCACTGCATACAACCAGAAATATATAAAAGCATAAAGTAAAAAATAATAATCGCCCATAATCCGAACCCCCTCTTCCCCCGCATAACCACCATTAACATTTTGATGCATTTCCTCCCAGTGCTTCCATTTTTAAAAACATGATTGAAGTATAATTGACCTACAACACTATTTTATATGCAGGTACCCAACATAGTGACTGATATTTCAATGTTACAAAATGATCAGGATAAGCCTATTTAGCATTACCGTACAAAGATATTACAATATAACCGACTATATTCCCCATTCTGAACATGTTCTCCCCATGACTTTATTTTGTGACTGAAAGTTTGGACCTCTTAATCTCCCTCACCTATTTCTCTCATCCCTCCACTGCCCTCCCCTCTGGATACCACCTATTTGTTCTCTGTATCTATGAATCTGTTTGTTTTGTTTGTTCATTTGTTTTTTAGATTCCACATCTGAGTGAAATCAAATGGTATGTCTTTGACTTATTTCACTAAGCATAATATTCTCTAGGTCCATCCATGTTGTCACAAATGGCAAAATTTCATTTTTTATGGCTGAGAAATATTCCATTGTATGTATGTGTGTGTGTAAATATGTGTATGTATATATATATATATATATATATGTATATATATATATATATACATATATATATATATTATTATTTCATCTATTGATGGGCACTTGTTTTTTGTATCCATTCAGCTACTGTCTTCTTATTTGAGCATTTAGTACAGTTAAAGTAATTGATAAGTACGTACTTACTGCCATTCTGTTAATTGTTTTGGGGTTGTTTTTGTAGTTCTTTGTTGCTCCTTTCTTTGCTCTCTTCCCTTGTGATTTGACTATCATTAGTGTTATGTTTGGATTCCCTTATCTTTTCAGTGTATCTGTTACAGATTTTTGACTTGTGGTTACCATGAGGTTTACATATAGCAACCTATACATATATATAAAATAGGTAATTATTTTAAGTTGCTGATCTCTTAAATTCTAAGGCATTTTAACAATCCTACATTTTTACTACCCCCCACCCATGACTAATGTTTTTGACACTTCACATCCTTGTGTTTAGGGTATCGCTTAACTACATATTGTGGATATCATTTTTTTCTTTTAACCTTCCTACTAGCTTTATACATGGTTGATCTACAACCTTTATTGTATATTTGCCTTTACCAATGAAATTTTTCCTTTGGTAATTTTCATTTTTCTAGTCGTGGACTTTTCTTTTTCCACTTAAAGAAGTCCCTTTAACATTTCTTGTAAACTGAACTCTCAGCTTTTGCCTGTCTGTAAAACTCTGTCTCATCTTCAAATCTTTCTGGGTAGAGTATTTGTGGTTGTAGGTTTCTCCCTTTCATCACTTTAAATATATTATAGCACACCCTCTAGCTTGAAAAGTTTCTGCTAGTTCTTTATATCTTTTGACCTTTTGGTAAATTTGTGTTCATCCATTCCTCTCCCAAGTTCATTGGGCATCTTTATCATTACCTTGACCTCTTTATTGGGTAGATTGCTTATCTCCATTTAGTTCAGTTTTAAGGTTTTATCTTATTCCTTTATTTGGAACATAGTCTTCCGTTGCCTCATTTTGCCTGATTTTGTTTTTATTTGTATGTATTAGGTAGGTTGGTTAAGTGGCTTTATGTAGAAGATGTCCTATGGGGCCCAGGAGCACACCCCTCTCTTTTCACCAGAAGTTTATGCTCTAGGGGTGCCTCCCATGTGGGCTGTGTGTACCCTTCTGGTTCTACTTAGTTCAGAGTCTGCTGGCCAGTGGTGGGTGGGGCTGGGTCCCAGGGCTGGTACAGTCCTGCAGGTGGGCAGGGTCCAGGGGGTCTTAGGGCTAGTGTCTACCTGCTGGTGGGCAGGCCCCGATCCTGCGGGCTCCCTGGACTGGGTCCCAAGACTGCTGGTTCCGGACTGCCGGTAGATGTGGCTGGCTACTGGCCTGGAAGGTCCCAGGGCTGGTGCCAACTAGCTGGTGGGCAGGGACCTGGCACTGGAGGGCTAGAGGGAGGACTCCATAACTGCACTTGCCAGTACCAGTGCCCTTGTGGTAGAAGGGGCTCTCCAGTGACTGCCACCAGCATCTACATCCACAGAATGAATCCCAGCTGCCTCCTGCCTCTCTGGGAAGCTCTCCAAGATCAGCAAGTGGATCTGACCCAGGCTCCTTTCAAATGACTGCTTCTGCCCTGGGTCTCAGAGCATGTGAGATTTTGCATGCATCCTTTAAGAGTCTATTCCCATGGCCCTTTGCCTCTCCCAAATACAACCCCCACTGGCCTTCAAAGCCAGACATTCTCAGGGCTCAAATTCCTGGTGCGGGACCCCCAGTCTGGGATGCCGGATGTGGGGCTCAGATCCCTCACTGCAATTGTGATTATCCTCCCACTCGTGGATCAGCTACCTGGGGTGTGGGTCTTAACTATACCATGTCTCTGCACGTCCTACCTGTTTCACTGTGGTTCCCTCTTTATATATCCAGCTGTAGATCTTTTTGCTAGTCTTCAGGTCATTGCCATTGATAGTTGCTCTGTAAATAGTTGTCATTTTGATATACATATGGGAGAGGGTGAGCTCAGGGTCTTCCTACTTTGCCATCTTGGCCACTCCCCCACATGCATTCTTTTGCCCACCAACCACACTCATCATTTCACACATTTTAGATGCCTGATAAATATTTTTTTATATTATAAGTATCTTTAAGAACTGGGCTTTGGCATTCCAAAATAATCCACAACCCTCCTACTCCCAAGAAAACAATATATTTTCTGAACACTTGTTGCATACCTTGCATACTGGCATATTAAATCAGTTTGCCATGTCTTCAAAAATTTTAAGAACTAGATTGGCAGTGGAAACTGGGACTCAAGATCTCTCAAGAGAAAATGTAATTCAATCAGGACTTATTAATACATATTTTAAAGCATTGTGTGAATCATAAAAATGAAAGAAAAGATAAACCTCTTAGGTAGCCTCATCCACCAGAGGGCAGACAGCAGAAGCAAGAAGAACTATAATCCTGCAGGTTATGGAAGAAAAACCACATCCACAGAAAGATAGACAAGATGAAAAGGCAGAGGGCTATGTACCAGATGAAGGAACAAGATAAAACCCCAGAAAAACAACTGAATGAAGTGGAGATAGGCAACCTTGCAGAAAAAGAATTCAGAATAATGATAGTGAAGATGATCCAGGACCTCGGAAAAAGAATGGAGGCAAAGATCGAGAAGATGCAAGAAATGTTTAACAAAGACCTAGAAGAATTAAAGAACAAACATCTAGAAGAATTAAAGAACAAACAAGCAGAGATGAACAATACAATAACTGAAATGAAAAATACACTAGAAGGAATCAATAGAAGAATAACTGAGGCAGAAGAACAGATACGTGACCTGGAAGACAGAATGGTGGAATTCACCGCTGCGGAATAGAATAAAGAAAACAGAATGAAAAGAAATGAAGACAGCCTAAGAGACCACTGAGACAACATTAAACGCAAAAACATTCACATTATAGGGGTCCCAGAAGGAGAAGAGAGAGAGAAAGAACCCAAGAAAATATTTGAAGAGTTTATAGTTGAAAACTTCCCTAACATGGGAAAGGAAACAGCCACCAAGTCCAGCAAGGGCAGAGAGTCCCAGGCAGGATAAACCCAAGGAGAAACACTCCAAGACACATAGTAATCAAATTGACAAAAATTAAAGACAAAGAAAAATTATTGAAAGCAGCAAGGGAAAAATGACAAATAACATACAAGGGAACTCCCATGAGGTTAACAGCTGATCTCTCAGCAGAGACTCTACAAGCCAGAAGGGAGTGGCAGGACATATTTAAAGTGATGAAAGGGAAGAACCTACAACCAAGATTACTCTACCCGGCAAGGGTCTCATTCAGATTTGATGGAGAAATCAAAAGCTTTACAGACAAGCAGAAGCTAAGAGAATTCAACACCACCAAACCAGCTTTACAACAAATGCTAAAGGAACTTCTCTAAGTGGGAAACACAAGAGAAGAAAAGGACCTACAAAAACAAACCCCGAACAATTAAGAAAATGGTCATAGGAACATACATATCGATAATTACCTTAAACATAAATGGATTAAATGCTACAACCAAAAGACACAGGTTCGTTGAATGGATACAAAAACAAGATCAATATATATGCTGTCTACAAGATACCCACTTCAGACCTAGGGACACATACAGACTGAAAGCGAGGGAATGGAAAAAGATATTCCATGCAAATGGAAATCAAAAGAAAGCTGGAGTAGCAGTACTCATATCAGATAAAATAGACTTTAAAATAAAGAATGTTACAAGAGACAAGAAAGGACACTACATAATGATCAAGGGATCAATCCAAGAAGAAGATATAACAATTATAAATATATATGCACCCAACATAGAAACACCTCAATACATAAAGCAACTGCTAACAGCTACAAAAGAGGAAATTGACAGAAACACAATAATAGTGGGGGACTTTAACATCTCACTTACACCAATGGACAGATCATCCAAACAGAAAATTAATAAGGAAACAGAAGCTTTAAATGACACAATAGATCAGATGGATTTAATTGATATTTATAGGACATTCTATCCAAAAACAGCAGATTACACTTTCTTCTCAAGTGCACATGGAACATTCTCCAGGATAGATCACATCTTGGGTCACAAATCAAGGCTCAGTAAATTTAAGAAAATTGAAATCATATCAAGCAGCTTTTCCGACCACAACGCTATGAGGTTAGAAATCAATTACAGGGAAAAAAATGTAAAAAACACAAATACATGGAGGCTAAACAATACGTTCTTAAATAACCAAGAGATCACTGAAGAAATCAAAGAGGAAATCAAAAAGTACTTAGAGACAAATGACAATGAAAACACGATGATCCAAAACCTATGGGATGCCACAAAAGCAGTTCTAAGAGGGAAGTTTACAGCAATACAAGCCTACCTCAAGAAGCAAGAAAAATCTCAAATAAACAATCTAACCTTACAGCTAAAGGAACTAGAGAAAGCAGAACAAACAAAACCCAAAGTTAGTAGAAGGGAAGAAATCATAAAGATCAGAGCAGAAATAAATGAAATAGAAACAAAGAAAACAATAGGAAAGATCAGTAAAACTAAAAGCCGGTTCTTTGAGAAGATAAACAAAATTGATAAACCATTAGCCAGACTCATCAAGAAAAAGAGGGAGAGGACTCAAATCAATAAAATTAGAAATGAAAAAGGAGAAGTTACAACAGACACTGCAGAAATACAAAGCATCATAAGAGACTACTACAAGCAACTCTATGCCAATAAAATGGAAAACCTGGAAGAAATGGACAGATTCTTAGAAAGGTATAACCTTCCAAGACTGAACCAGGAAGAAATAGAAAATATGAACAGAACAGTCACAAGTAATGAAATTGCAACTGTGATTAAAAATCTTCCAACAAACAAAAGTCCAGGACCAGATGGCTTCACAGGTGAATTCTATCAAACATTTAGAGAAGAGCTAACACCCAGCCTTCTCAGACTCTTCCAAAAAATTGCAAAGAAAGGAACACTCCCAAAGTCATTCTATGAGGCCACCATCACCCTGATACAAAAACCAGGCAAAAATACTACAATAAAAGAAAATTACAGACCAATATCACTGGTGAATATAGATGCAAAAATCCTCAACAAAATACTAGCAAACAGAATCCAACAACACATTAAAAGGATCATACACCACGATCAAGTGGGATTTATCCCAGGGATGCAAGGATTCTTCAATATACGTAAATCAATCAATGTGATACACCATATTAACAAATTGAAGAATAAAAACCATATGATCATCTCAGTAGATGCAGAAGAAACTTTTGACAAAATTCAACACTCATTTATGATAAAAACTCCCCAGCAAGTGGGCATAGAGGGAACCTACCTCAACATAATAAAGGCCATATATGACAAACCCACAGCAAACATCATTCTCAATGGTGAAAACTGAAAGCATTTCCTCTAAGATTAGGAACAAGACAAAGATGTTAACTCTTGCCCCTATTATTCAACATAGTTTGGAAGTCCTAGCCACGGGGATCAGACTACAAATTGGAAAAGAAGAAGTAAAACTGTCACTGTTTGCAGATGACATGATACTATACATAGAGAATCCTAAAGATGCCACCAGAAAACTACTAGAGCTAATCAATGAATTTGGTAAAGTTGCAGGATACAAAATTAATGCACAGAAATCTCTTGCATTCCTACACACTAATGATGAAAAATCTGAAAGAGAAATTAAGGAAACACTCCCATTTACCACTGCAGCAAAAAGAATGAAATACCTAGGAATAAACCTACCTAGGGAGACAAAAGACCTGTATGCAGAAAACTATAAGACACTGATGAAAGAAATTATAGATGATACAAACAGATGGAGAGATATGCCATGTTCTTGGATTGGAAGAATCAATATTGTGAAAATGACTATGCTACCCAAAGCAATCTACAGATTCAATGCAATCCCTACCAAATTACCAATGGCATTTTTTACAAAACTAGAACAAAAAATCTTAAAATTTGTATGGAGACACAAAAGACCCCAAATAGCCAAAGCAGTCTTGAAGGAGAAAAACGGAGCTGGAGGAAGCAGACTCCCTGACCGCAGACTATACTACAGAGCTACAGTAATCAAGACAATATGGTACTGGCACAAGAACAGAAACATAGATCAATGGAACAGGATAGAAAGCTCAGAGGTAAACCCACGCACCTATGGTCAACTAATCTATGACAAAGGAGGCAAGGATATACAATGGAGAAAAGACAGTCTCTTCAATAAGTGGTACTGGGAAAACTGGACAGCTCCATGTAAAAGAATGAAATTAGAATACTCCCTAACACCATACACAAAAATAAACTCAAAATGGATTAGAGACCTAAATGTAAGACCGGACACTATAAAACTCTTAGAGGAAAACATAGGAAGAACACTCTTTGACATAAATCACAGCAAGATCTTTTTTGATCCACCTCCTAGTGTAATGGAAATAAAAACAAAATATAAACAAATGGGACCTAATGAAACTTCAAACCTTTTGCACAGCAAAGGAAACCATAAACAAGACGAAAAGACAACCCTCAGAATGGGAGAAAATATTTGGAAATGAATCAACGGACAAAGGATTAATCTCGAAAACATATAAACAACTCATGCAGCTCAATATTAAAAAAACAAACAACCCAATCCAAAAATGGGCAGAAGACCTAAATAGACATTTCTCCAAAGAAGATATACAGATGGCCAAGAAGCACATGAAAAGCTGCTCAACATCACTAATTATTAGAGAAATGCAAATCAAAACTACTATGTGGTATCACCTCACACCAGTCAGAATGGCCATCATCAAAAAAATCTACAAACATAAATGCTGGAGAGGGTGTGGAGAAAAGGGAACCCTCTTGCACTGTTAGTGGGAATGTAAATTGATACAGCCACTATGGAGAACAGTATGGAGGTTCCTTAGAAAACTAAAAATAGAATTACCATATGACCCCGCAATCCCACTACTGGGCATATACCCAGAGAAAACCATAATTCAGAAAGACACATGCACCCCAATGTTCATTGCAGCACTATTTACAATAGCCAGGTCATGGAAGCAACCTCAATGCCCATCGACAGACGAATGGATAAAGAAGATGTGGTACATATATACAATGGAATATTACTCAGCCATAAAAAGAAATGAAATTGGGTCATTTGTAGAGACATGGATGGATGTAGAGATTGTCATACAGAGTGAAGTAAGTCAGAAAGAAAAAAACAAATATCGTATATTAACGCATATATGTGGAACCTAGAAAAATAGTACAGATGAACCAGTAACCGGTTTGCAGGGCAGAAATAGAGACACAGATGTAGAGAACAAACATATGGACACCAAGGGGGGAAAGTGGGGTGAGGAGGGTGGGATGAATTGGGAGATTGGGATTGACATGTATACACTAATATGTATAAAACGGATAACTAATAAGAACCTGCTGTATAAAAAAATAAATAAAATAAAATTCAAAAAAAAATGAAAGAATAATATAAACACATATATATTTTTCATTATAGTGAACATCACAGTCAACCATCTCCTGGATCCTGAATAATGTCCAACACGCTCCCTAACCTGGCCTCAGTCTCAGATTCCCCCTCAAAAACCGTGCTCCTTTTTATTCTGAGCCCACATCATCACACTGGTCCAGCTCACACTAACAAAAGCCCACCCTTCAGAAAGGGCAGATGTGACAGATAAAAACTTTCCCCTCCCCTGCAAATCCTGTCCTCCACATATCTTCCCACCATTCACTGCCACCCACTCACATAAGCTCTTCAGACTTGCGACTCTCTCATCTATAGAAGCAAATCCTCTCTTGAAGGTCATGAGTATCTCCCTCCCCTCTGTGATGCGTGTCATTCCTAACACCCACTCTTTTACTCCCAGTTTTTCCATCTGCTCTAATCGTCTTTTCCCAGGCTCCTTGCCTGGCTTCTCTTCCTACAACTTTTCTCTGAAGGTAAAATTCTACAGCATCTGTCTTCGGCTCTCTTCTCTCATACTCAGTGCCTCAGACTCTCTCCTTCCATAGTCTTGATCTCTACCTTTAATTGAAGAGCCACACACCCGATTGTGAGATTATTTTCAAAAGGATGTATATTGTCTTTTTGGTCATTACTTTCAAATACTTCAGTATAAATAGTGTTGTGTGTCCCCATGCATAGAAGTTAATTTTGATCAATTTGGGTTTCTTTGTTAACATTTGAAATATATTAATCAGTAATCCGTAATGTATGTAGTAGATACAGCAAATGCTTTAAATACAATTATCTAAATTACACAGGCTTATTTGTATAAATTATGCCAGAAGTAATTTTTCACAGGTGAAATGAATAGTATTCATGAAAGATTTCATAGAGCTCACTGCCTTTACATGAGGGTAAGATATAGGAATCCAGCAGGGTGATAGCTTTATGCAGTCTCATGCCTGGAGCTATTTTTAGCCATATTTTAAACCTCCAACCCCTCTTCCATCTTCTGTCCCCAGTGCCCACTCACCACATTCCCCCTACTCACCTCATCCTCCTCCTGGTTCCCCCCTCCACTACAAAGAGAGGACTTTTTCTGATCTGCCTAGCAGTTTGGTGAACAATGCCAGGTTACCATCGCATTCATCTCAGAATTATCCTTTCATGCCAAGTGCTTGTCAGAATGTGTAAGACAGAGTAGAGATGCCTCTGCACTGATAAATATCTCCATGACATGTGTGTGTGTGTGTGTGTGTGTGTGTGTGTGTGTTTTCCTGCTCACTAGTAATGTCTTCCCTTTAGGACGATTTCTGTCTGATAACTGTTTTAATCATCACTATCCATACTACAGTAAGATAAACACATCACAAGGGTGTGGTAGAGACAGGCTGTTGTCACGAATACGTGTAGCCCCCCACCAGCTACAAGTCAAATTTCCGGGAGTCCCCCGACCACTGTTGAATGACAGAAGTCGGAGGTCAGCTCACAGATGCAATTGGAAGTTCACCGATATTGACCTCATATAGTTGAGATCACCCAATTTTCCTTTTCTACCCCTCCCAACTGCCTGACTCTCCAGCTCTTGTATTTTCTTCCCCTCCCAATCTGGAGGCATTGCCTTCCTACTCTCTCCTCCATCTCTACGTCATAGATTAATTCTGTCTTGGTACTACCTTTCCCATTAGGTGCCACTATCCATTCTTGTGATGGGTTGAATTGTATCCCCCGGAGCGGTAGGTTGAAGTTCTAATCTCATACCTGTGAATGTGACCTTATTTGCAAACAGGTCATTGCAGATGTGATCCAGTTAAGACGAGGCCATTAGAGTGAGCTCTAATCCCACATGATTGCAGTTCTTGTAAGAGGAGAGACAACCATGTTAACACAGAAGCATAGATTGGAGCTTGGATGCTGTAAGCCAAGGAATGCTTGGTGCTCCCAGCAGCTGGAAGAAGCAAGGAAGGATCCTCTCCTGGAGATTTTGGAGGGAACAAGGCTCTGGCTGACATTTCAGAACTGTGAGAAAATACATTTGTTGTTTTAAGCCACCCAGTGTGTACTTTGTTCTGGCAGCCCTAGGAAACTGATACGATTTCCCGACATCACTGATGCTGTTTAGCCTGCAGCATAAATTGGTGCTCAGCACTTGCTTATCAAACGACTAAGGCTCTGATCCCATTCACCTCCTCCTCATCCTTTGTATTGAAATGAGACTAATTGACTCTCGTTGTCATTCTCTTGCTCAAAATCCTTGACAATTATCACCTAACTTTAGAACAGAGTCAAAAATCTTGAGCTTGGGTCTCTGAGGACCAAGGGCTTGCTCTCCAACTGCATCTCTTACTACACTACCTTGGACCCTTCCCTGAAGACTGGAGTCTCCCCACCCTTCCCCCTCAAGCCCTCCGCTTTCCAGGGTTCTACCCTGCACTGTCCCTCACCTGCACTGCCCTTTCTCCCATCTCCACCAGTCAGATCCAGTTCACATGCCATTGCTCCAGTGATGGCTTTTAGAATCTACTCTCCCAAATAAGACTTTTCATCTCTCTGCTTCATAACACCGTATGTATACATATTTGTATCTCTATTTTAACACTTAATATGCTCTGTGTGATAGTAAATTGTAAACATTTTCCATCTCCTCAACTGGATTCCAAACTCCTTAAGGGTTTTCATTTTTGCACACTCTGCCTTATCTTGCATAGAAATTGGCATAACACGTAATACTGGTTAGATTGAATTGGGAAAAAAACAAATTGTGGGTTGTCTCAGTAAGATTCAATAGCCACATGTTAATAAAACAGCATCCATCCTCTTTATCAAAAGGTACCCATTGACATTTGCCCATTCGGGTCAAGTCTTTAACCAGTAAGTAAGCAAGCAATATATCATGCATCAGAGAGAAACAATAATTATGAAACTCTTCGTCTTTGGTACCATGATAACCCTGTGTATGTATCAACACACCAAACACCTAAGATATACATAGCTCTTCGTTTTTAAGCAAGTTATCAGAAATATTTACCTAAAAATAGAAAATGGAATCTCTTGTAATCTAAGCTCTATAGAAACCTTGGAATTCTTCTGCGAGGGTCATGCGATGGAACAGAGTTGACACAAACTGATACCTATTTTTGTGACTTATGGTAACAATTCAATAAGGCTGCATCACAACTGACTAGTGGAATGCCGTTTTACAGGATTCTTTCATTTCTTTAAGCATTTCAAGCTTCCTGTGTTACTGTATTAACCGGACTTAATAGATTTTCCTCTCGAAGTTCAACTGTGGGTTCTGGCTCTAGGAGTTTATGCTGGCTCAGCTAACGGATGCTCTGTTTCAAATGTGCAAAGTAAAAGATTTTCATGTAAGAACTATTTTACTATCTTTCTGGAAAGGATGAAAATTTAAAACAACTGTGTGCAAAATCCACACAATGACTTGGTGGGATCGAGGAACAAGTGATCACACATATGCTTTCAAAAAATAAAATCTTGAGATCAGCACTTTTACTGTGAAAGCCAGTGTCCAATATGAACCAAGTAACATCATTTGCTAAAGTAAAAATCAATTTCCAAAAAAAGGAAAAAGCAATCTAATATAGGTCATTCTAATTCTAGAAACGTGAAATGGTAGGTGAAAAAGGAATATTTACCCTGGTTTGTCTTAATAAAACCATGGACAGTAGGTTACCACTTATTCAGCATGGCTTTTAAGTTAGTTTCTAATTACTGAGTGATTTGACCTGAAATTTTTATACTTTCTCCTTTTCAACATCTATATGTATCAGTTTAGAATTGCACTCAATTTCTGCCTAACACTTATTTCCAAGGAAATTAAAAATTTAAGAAGATCCCACATCACTATTTCCACCAACACTCTGTAGAATACATAATTTTCTGAGTTTAGCCTTTAATGTTGACTCTCTTACTCCACTATTATTGTTTTGCTTTGAAAAAACACTGTAAATGACTTACACTTAAATCCTTTGTTATACATTCTCATACTACCCAGAGACTAAATAACGGTAAATAATGTTAGTATCAGGATTCCTCCCTCCCCACCTGACCCCCCTGAGTACCGTTAGGTACTCAGAAAACAATCAAATCCCAATACTTCTGATGGACTCAACACCTGTCTTCTTCAAGATTTCTTAGAGATGCAACGTGGACGTGGTTTTTGTTAATCATAACAAAACTTATGCTTCAGTTGTATCATCTTTGCAAAAAAATTCTTATTTATTCCATTTGACTAGCTTATGGATCAAGCAACATCATATCTTTTAGAAAGACTTTCCTCAGAGAGCATCAAGCTTAACCATTTATTTCTATTCCTTCTGTGATTTCCAAATTTAGTTTTCATCAGTATCATCATAGTTTTATAAATCATAAGGATGTTGATATTCATAGGAAGGTAGTGAAACAGGGAAACATTGGTTAGATTTGAAATAGGTCCATTACCAACCAGTAGGATAATCTGACATGTCTCTGAGGCTTATCTACCTACCAAGCTAGTTTTCAGAGATACTGAACATTTGGTTCCCATTTTCTTATATAATGGAACTGGCTTCACAGAACACCAGGAACGTGTTGGTTCGGCCTCTACCCATATCCATCAAGATTTCCTGTCCTCAGGAGTGTTTGAGAAGCAAAGCAGAAGCCAGGTGTCCACCTGTCATTGAGAAGCTTATGTCTAATTGAAGGATTAGAGTAGAAATAGAGAGATACAGAGATTGTTACAATCAGAGTGATGTTTAAGGGAAATTACTGCTTAAAAATTGTTTTACTGTAAACATTTTCTATGGATTGTATTAATCTGGAAAGATTAGTAATGTTCTGATGAACAACTTTAAGGGTATGGAGGACCATTCTTATTACTCTAACTATTTTCTATATATAATCCAATACCAAAATATAAGTTGGATCAATTTCATTTTTTCCTGTAGAAAAATCCACTTGACAGCATTACCTGGATTTGACTCCCTCCTGGACCTGAAATGTAAGTCAGTAAAAGTCAAACATAACTGTAAAAGAAGCAGTTACACTAATGAGTGGCCATTAATTGATAGGCACTCAGCATTCAACCTCAAGGATTACCTTGAAAATGATGCATCTATCATCATAATTGAATATGCTTGAAAAATCCAGTTTTAAGTGTGATTTCAAGTCTACAGAGCAACCAGAAATCCATAATTTTCTAATTGACTTATTTAGATATTTTGCATCATGTAGACCAACTGTCTAGAATGACTATTTCATAATTTTAGTTTGACTTCCTTATTGAGACATATTTTGTGCCTCTTTTCTTAGCACCTATTTAGTTGTACCTTGGTTTATGATTCTGCCCATTACATGATCTTTTCAGTCACACTTTATCAGATTTAAATAGCAATTCTTGATCCTTTGGTATGTTAAAACAAAAAAAGAAGCATCAGTGCCATGTTTCTTCAGCTTTGCTTAGACACAAAAATTTCTGCTGCCCATCTTTTCTACTTTTTCCTTTCAATGAGAATAAAAATAAATCTTTTTAACAAAATAAAAAACATCAGAAATGTAAGATAACAAAATTCTTTGAAGATAAGTCAAAATGAAAAAAATGGAAAGCATAAACATTACTGCAAGTTAGATGTAAATAAACTGCTTTGCAAATACTGGAATTTCAAATGAACAAAATGGAACTGGTATTCTGAAATTAACATATGGTGTCTTACCCTTTAATACATTGATGTTAGTATCAACAGTGAAAAAAGGAGTGGATGCTTATTCAAAACCAAAGCCAAACTACAGACTAGAAAAAAATACTCAGAGAAACACAGAAAAGACTTGGGATTTGCTGTTGTCATTGTTGTTCAAATAGGAAAAATAGTTAAGTGTCTGTAAAATAGTACGTGGAGAAGTATTATTGGGATAGATATAATATAACTGAGGTAAATAATAGAATTATAGATGTTTCCCTTTCTTTAAGAATATTCTTTACACAAAAATATCATTAAATGGATTCAAGGAAACAGCACATAGAGTTTTAACAAAGAAACCTCAAGATTCCACAATCTCTCCTGTATTCAAGATCTATTCCCAGGCAGAATAGGGAGTCCATCAAGTGCCTCACACACAAAAAATTGATAATATATGGAAAAATGCATCTCAACACTATGGTTACTCTCAAGGAAATTTAGGAAACACAAGAATATATATGTTGTGTGCCTTTTACATTACAAACATGTTAAACTGTGGTGATATTTCAATCTAGATGTGCACCTCTCTAAAAATATAGAATTTATTATTATGATCAAACGTTACCAAGAAACTAGTAGGGAATAGGAATAGAACTGAAAATGCACATGTGTGCATGCACACACAGGTAAGATTTTTTTTTTTTTAAGTCAGAAGCATTTTCTATAATTCTTTTTCCTTCTTTTGTTTAAACTACTTTATTGAGATATGATTGACATATAAAAAGCTGTACAAATTTAGTGTGCCCAACTTGAGTTTGGAGACAAGTCTACATTCGTGAAACCATCACCACAATCTACATATGTCAAACATGTCTATCACCTCTGAAAGTTTCTTCCTGCTCTTTTAATTTTATGATGATGGTGATGGGAACACTTAAGATCTACCCTCATAGCAAAATGTTAAGTGCTAAATATTGTCAACAATAGGGATCTACTATACAGCACGGTGCCTAGGACTCATCTTGCAGAACTACCACTTTCCAGCCTTTGACTCCTACCTGTTTCCCCTCCCCTCAGCGCCTGGCAACCACCAATCCACCCTCTGCCTCTACAGAGCTCAGCTATTTCAGGGTCTTCATAGAAGTGGTGCAATGCAGTATTTGTCCTTCTGTGTTCGGCTTATTCCACTGAGCATCAGGTTCCCCAGGGCTGATCTTCAAGTGACGTTTCCAGAGTAAAATTTGATCAATCTTAAAAAGTTAGTAATTGTTCATTAATGATTTCTTTTATTATTCTATGAACTTCCATTTTAAAGGTTTTTAATTTTTTCTAAGAAAAAATGAATTCATTTATAATTCATTTTCCATTACATTCAAAGACAAATTTAACTGAAATTGCAATAAACTATTTCACTAGATATTGTAAACAATGGTCAGTAGATACACAAATTGCTTGTTTAATTAAGTCTTGTTTACACTGAAAGATTTGAAGGATCTTGTGTGCACTTAGGATTCTAAGAACCAGTGTCAGAGACCATTTGACTTAGAATCAAGAAATCCTGCTGTAAATCTTAGTTATCATATTTACTGGCTCTAGGTCCATAAATAAACCATTTAAACCCTCTTCAGGAACTTCACTCTCTCTGTCTGTAAAATTTAAATAAGATACCACCATGCCAATATCATAGGGTTATTGTAAGGATCAATTTTAGAAAAATGTTTTATGACATATAATGCCAGACACATATTTGTTAAATGTTTAACTATTTTGATGAATATCTCTGGCATATATATATATATATATAAATCATAAATGATTGGATCATTCAAAAATAATGATGAAAGGAACTTGCGCTTTTTTTTCTTCTAGCAAGGAGACTCACAAAGGAATAACAGACTGCAGTGTTGGGGATGTGATGACCACGCGATGGCATGTAGAAGAAAAAGCCAAAAATTACCCACTTTTAAGAATCCAGAATCATCAGGAGCAGACTTAACCCTTCCATCATTTCATTTTGTCAATAAAAGTGGACTAACATGGCAAAAATGCCCTATCAGTACTAACCACTGTTATTAGTAATTATGGTATTAAAAGCAGAAATAAGAGATATTAATGAGGTAGTGGTGAGAAACAAAAACAAAGATGTTCATATTCAAATGGACAAATAAATACTAACATAATTTGATCTAAATTTGATGCAAGTTCATAGTTACGAATTTATATTATAAACAAAAACTATGAGTCTATATATGAATAAAGAAAAGTTAGTATCAATTAAAAATCTAACAGGAAAATATACCTTCAAAAATCCTATAAAGTGACCTAGTCAACAAGATTTGAACACACACTATGAACAACTCTGTTCTAAATACAGAATGCTCAAAACTTAGATAAGAAATAACACCCAGTCTGGCAAGGAGGAAGGGAAATGACCCTCTCACATATATCTGATGGATAAGTGAATGATTATATCTTTTTAAAAAAAATTCTGGAAATATCTTTTTAAATTAAAAATACATACAGCCTTTGACTTGGTGGTTGCCCTTTTGAAAGCTAGCCTCCAGAGAAAAATACAGAGAAAGATATATGTATAAGGATATTTATTGCAGTATTTTTTTTTTCACACACACACACTGTATTTTATTTTTACAAGAGATAAATAGACTGACACCAAGCATTGTACATGGATGACCACAACAAAAGCAACAATGATTGCAATTACCAAACATGAAACAGACTCATACTATGTCATAATATTGACATTCAGTCCAGTAATCCTCCAGTATTTTTTATATACTAGAAAAACAGCAACAACTACAGCAAATCTGGGAAAAATCTGATATTCATCACCAGGGAAATAGATAAAAAGCTTGAACATTAAAAATAATGAGTCAGATCTATATATGCTGACTTGGAAGAAAGTCCATGATATATTGCTAAATGGAAAAAGGAAGTGGGAGAGATTTGAGGAGTGGTTTGAGCATCTGATTATTAATTTTTGCTTTAGAACGCTTTGTATTATAAGCAATAGCTGCTTGATTTTTTCATTGGACAAAAACAAACAATTTTGAAAAATGACAAAGAAGGTATCGTGATGACTTCGAGTTTGCATTCAAGTAATTTAAAATAAGTAAGACAGACTTTTAAACAATTAACTCTAAGACCAGTTAAAAAAAAAAAAAAGAACCCTCTATAGGAGACATTTAATATTACCAAAGCGCATAGAAATGTCATGGGGAGCTGAGAGGTGATTAAAATTGAACTGGAAAGGATTTAGGTAGAATGATTGAATTTTGTCATACCCTTCTAAGAATATTCTAGACCAAATAAAGTCAGAGGCAGAGGCTGGGAATGGCTGAATGAGGCAAAATGAGACTGGATTGCAAAGGTTCCTTGCTTCCAGTTTGCTCTGTCCAATTGACCAGCTCTGATTAAGAAGACACTAGTTCCCACCACACTTTAAATCTTGGGAATTGAGCCCATTGAAATGTTTGGTTATACAGAATTTTGTTGAAATTTTGTACATGTAGCCTAAGAGTGTTAAAATAATCTACAGGGGGCATGTATATTTTGAATTAGTGTTTTTGTTTTTTTCAGATATATACCCAGGAGTGGAATTGCTGGGTCATATGGTAGTTCTTTTTTTTTTAGTTTCTTGACATGCACTCCAATGATGATAACAGCATTATTTACAATTGCCAAGATATGGAAGAATCAATCTAAGTGTCCACTGATAGATGAATGGATAAAGAAGATGTGATATATATATATATATATATATATATATATATATATATAAACTATATAATGGAATACTACTCAGCCATAAAAAAGAATGAAATTTTGCCATTTGCAGCAACATGGATGGACTTGGAAGGCATTATGCTAAGTAAAATAAGTCAGAAAGAGAAATACTGTATAATATCACTTATATGTGGAACCTAAAAAATACAACAAACTAGTGAATATAACAAAAAAGCAGACTCACAGATATAGAGAACAAACTGGTGGTTACCAGTAGGGAGAGGGAAAGAGGGAGGGGCAATATAGGGGTAGGGGAGTAAGAGGTACAAACTATTAGGTATAAAATAAGATACAAAGATATATTGTAAAAAGCAGGGAATATAGCCAATATTTTATAATAACTATAAATGGAGTATAACCTTTAAAAATTGTGAATTGCTATATTGTATACTTGTAACTTATATAATATTGTACATCAACTATAATTCAATATAAAATACTATAAAAAAAGAAAATAATCTAGAAAATAATCTATAAAAAAGAAAATCTAAAAAAGAAAATAACTATAAATGGAGTATAACCTTTAAAAAGTATGAATTGCTATATTGTATACCTGTAACTTATATAATATTGTACATCAACTATAATTCAATTAAAAATACTATAAAAAAAGAAAGTAATCTAGAAGGGATAAAGACATTAACATTTCTAAATAAATTTTGCTGAGCTATATTCTTAATCTGGTAATATTCTAGATATGTTAAAGATAATTTACTAACAAAAGAAAATGTTCATTAAGTTAATCTTGATATATATATCCTCAGAACTCATATACAGATGGTACACTTGTGGTGGGATCACAACGCAATGCTAAGTAAGCTAATTTGTGTATGATCTTTCTCTCAAGTGATAGAATATTTGTCTTTGTGGGGTTCTGATTTCCAAAATTACCTCCATGCCGGCCTGAACATCATTCAAGCAACTGCCTAGCATTTTCTAAATTGCTTTCACAGGAACAGATGGCAATAATAAATAAATCTGCATATCAAATACTTACTGATAAAACTATAAGCCAGATATGAAAGTTACAATCTAAGCAAAATAGATATATTTAAAAACATTAATGGGTTCCCAAATACAGTAAAAAAAAAAAAAGAACCTTGGAAAAAATTTTCAGTTGACAACAGTTCAAAGTTTTGTGAAAGTACAAATTAAGTAAAAATGTTGCCATGTTTAAACATCAATCAAAGCTTATTAACCATGAATGGAATGGAGAACTAGATGTTCAGGTCCCCAAGGCAGAACGTATGTAGATGACAGCCATGTAGGACTCGGGCTTGACATCTTGGTGGCATCTACACTTTAACCTAATGCAACTAATCAAACAATAGTTATCAAAGGAAGAGTTTCTCTTTAGTAAATGATACAATAATTATTTCCTACATATTTTTAATATCCAAGAATCTAAAAGTCAATCTATGTTGGGTAGATTGTCACTTCTTTACCAAGACAGATCCAAAAATATCTAGATAGTTTTACTCTACTGGAGTATGAGAGTGTCAGTTATTCCTTATTACCCATATTAACCACTTTTATGTTTAATATCAAATACATGTTCAATACCTCACTTAAATTATAAAGTATACATGTATACAAATGACAAATACGATCTCCATTCCAACTTCTGAGTAAGCCTGAAAGTCACAGAGCTTAAGCTTTTGGTCACTGGACAGACACTACCCAAAATCGTCTTAAGTTCTCTAAACATTGTATACAAATGTTTGCAACTAGATTGTCACTGACAGTACGGTGCAGAAGACACGCTGCCTTCCACACATAAGAAATGTAAAAAGAGCCTCCTGATTTCCATGGGAATTGCCTCTAAAAAGTTGATAAACAAGGTTGTTCCATCAAGTTGATTTTTATGCTTAAGATACCATCTCCAGGGACTTCTCTGGTGGTCCAGTGGTTAAGACTCCGTGCTCCCAACACAGGGTGTCCAGGTTCGATCCCTGGTCAGGGAGCTAGATCCCACATGCTGTGACTAAGACCACGCACAGTTAATACATAAATAAATGTTTTTAAAAAAAATAAATTAGAAAAATTAAAAAGATACCATCTCCATTGTGGTTGAAATTGGTATATATGTTAAATAACATCTTGTTTGAACAATTCACTTTCACATTAAGACATGAGAAGATCACATCAAACGTTTAGGCAGATGTACCACAAATAGAAGCAGGCTAGAAAATACGCTTTTTGAACATCTGGAAAACTTCCAGTTTCACAGCTAAGATCACCATCACAAGGTCTGGAAGGAGAAATCCAAAATTATTGCTTTCTGTTGGCTTTGCTCCTGAAACAAGAACATATATCAATACAAATAATAAATGAGCATTTTTCAGAATGAGCCGTATATCTATGGGCTCTGGACGCAGCTCATGCATCACCTCACCCTACACAAGCTTGCAGGTGGTCACCATCCACGCATCACCCGTCACACTAAGTGCCCCCACAGCCAAGAGTCCGGAGGGAAGAGCCTGTGCCCGCCCTCTCTCCATCCTGACTTCCATTCGTATTTCAACATCTGATTTCTTGGAACCCTTTCCTCTGTAACTTCTGGGAAAGCCCTCTATAGAGTTTCAGGTCTTTCCCTTCTGACCGTTTATCCTCAGTCTTCTGTCTTCTGCTTGAACTTGACAGGTCACTGATCCCCTAGAGCTCTGTTCTTGGCTCTCCTCCTTTCTTGCCACATGGGCTCCTTGGAGGACTCTCATCTACGCTCCTCTAAACGCAGGTGACTCTTAAACCTTCATCTCTAGTCGAGATCTCTTTCCTAGTCTCAAACTCTCTGCATCCAGTTACTGATGGAAATAGCCATCTGGCATCCCATGAGAACTTCAGTTCTAAAACCAATGTCATCAATTTCCCTTGCTTTATCCACCCGCCCACATCTACCTATGCTTCTGTATTTTCTTGTTCTGGTTAATTTTTTTTGAGCAAGAAAACATACTCAGTGACTAAAAAGCAGGAAGTCATGAAAAACAAACCATTTTTGTTCATATTTGAATCCCCAGCATAATGCGGTGATCAATAAATGCTTTATGAACAATAAGTGAACTTTATAATGAAAATCTTTGAAGCACAGACTACATCCAAAAACAGAACAAAAATGTGGAACATTGGGACAAAAAAAAAGCTATTTTTTAAAGAAAAACTGGAAGAAAAACACTTGTACCTGTGTAATATTAAGCAGGTAGGGAATGGCTCTAAGACCTGGTAGCAACAGGCAATAAATATTTGTGTAGTGACTTTATAAATTAACTCACTTGTCAAAAAGCTCTATTTTACACTTTAACCCAATAATCAGATGACTAACATTTAAGGATTTCTGAAATTTGTTTGATTTGTTAATCAGTTACTTCTAAGCAATAAAAAGGGTGTGACAGTCTATGGCAGTCAGAAGAGTAGGGGCTTCAGAATCTGTAAGACTTGGACACATTTCCTGGTTCTGATTTCTATAGGCAAGCTTCTTACCTTCCTAAACCGTAATTTCTTCATCAGTAAGTTGGTTTAATTACCCTCATCTTGCATGTCTTCATTTCATCTCAGAAAATTTCAGAACTGTGCATAGAAACTGACACACCAAATACAACACACAGCAATGCAGCAAGAACAGAGGTTTCAGGCTGGGAGACCTTATAACAGGAGATTTCAAAACCTCCTGTAAGGTCTCACCTGTTCTGGAATCAGAATCTCTAGGAGGTAAGGCACTGTTACCAAGTTCTGCAAGTTAAACTGAGGCAAGGCCACCAAACATGTGAGGACCACTTCCTTGGATGACGGCAGTCATATGTATTTTAGAGTCTTCTCTATATAGTGCTTTCAAACACATTCACTTTATCCAGTTCTTACAAGGCAGGGGGTTATTGATCCATTCATTCACTTATTAAACTGGCAGTGATTGAATGTCAGCCATTATGTTGGCTGCTGGGGGTAGGATGGGAAATGAGACCAGACATCCTTCAGTCATGGAACATACAATTTGTGTGACAGGCCTCGCTCAAATACTAACTTGAATACATCTAAAATTACATTGTGCCATGTGTCAGAAAGTAGAGACACATGTCACTATGAAATATTCATCCTGGTCCTATTGGCAGAGAAATTGGCAAAGAGAGGTCAATGTACATCTTAAATCAGCCTCATCAACTGTGACCAAAAATAGTGAAAAACTGGATTTGCTTTATGATGAGCATTCTACCATCTGTGAAGCTATTCTTATCAGACCCTGGCCTCCATGTGTGCAGACAACAGAGCAGGAAGTTTACCAGACAGCTCACGTGCGATGAGTTGCCCCTGAATTGCTGTGATATAGGAGTGCCAAGACAGAAGAAGAACCCCCAAGGTTGCCCTGAGACAGAGCTTCAAAGCTGTGGCAGGGCCAAGGTTAGAGATAAACAAAGGACAGCCCGGCTGGCCTCACACAGAACGATCAGACAGTATTCTCAAGTACTCTCGCTTGTTGTGGGGAGATTTGCCCTTCCTGGGAAACTTCACAGCATAAAAATTTTAGACTTACCATTGTACACATCCTTGGACCCAGATATTCCACTTCCAGGAACTAAATTTTCAAACATATGCTCAAAAAACACATTTACCAATTATTTTATTTTGAAATGTTAAGAAATCAGAAACTTAAATGTCTAACACTAAATGAGCGTTTAAGTAAGTACGTTCTAACCATAAACTAGAAAGTAGGCAGCCATTAAAAAACATAGGGCGTTTGGAGATATAACAAGCTCACCATGTAAGAATTAATGGGAAAAAGTAGATACATTGTTTGGTCTGGATTTATAATAATAAAAGCACAAAAGTTCTGTGTCTCTGTTGCAGATGTGTATAGGTACATACAAAGAAACACAAATATTGAACAACTAGCTAACAACTCTGCAGTTTAATTTTTTTTTTTTTTTTTTAATTTTATTTATTTATTTATTTGTTTATTTTTGGCTGCGTTGGGTCTTCGTTTCTGTGCGAGGGCTTTCTCTATTTGCGGCAAGTGGGGGCCACTCCTCATCGCGGTGCGCGGGCCTCTCATTATCGCTGCCTCTCTTGTTGCGGAGCACAGGCTCCAGACGCGCAGGCTCAGTAATTGTGGCTCACGGGCCTAGTTGCTCCGTGGCATGTGGGATCTTCCCAGACCAGGGCTCGAACCCGTGTCTCCTGCATTGGCAGGCAGATTCTCAACCACTGCGCCACCAGGGAAGCCCTGCAGTTTAATTTTATTCCATCCTCTGTTCCACTCCCTTACGAACGAACATGCATCTATAACAGGAAGGAAAAGAAAAATGGCAGGTGTTTGTAAAAAGAACAGAGTTTCTTCTGAAGAACCACATCTCTCCTGGCTGACCCAGAGACTCAAAGAATAAGACCAACACAGCAAAGAGCTTCTCAAAGAGCAGCTGCAATGATGAAATTAACCAGGAGTAATCTTCATGTGTGACCCGGGCAGTAAGAACCCGTGGTAGCAAGATGTGTTTGAAAAAAGCAGGAATTTCTTACAGAAGCCCAGCGGCACAGCACATACATAATATTACAAACACCACCCTCATAGATCATTAAGACTATTTTAAATTGCTGAAAAGTCTTAAATAATTTTGGCACAAAGTGGTCATAATAATATGGGCATATTTATTAGAGTAGAATAAATCTATTCCTTAAACTATGTCTGGACTTTAGTTAGGATATATTTCTTTAAAGACTTCTGTTGCTCTCCATCTTTTCATTTAAAGATACCCATCAAGAGCGTGCTTGTGACAGGGGGCAGCATTGAGCGCTGGTCGTCACACCTATGCACTGTCCACTAGGCTTCCTTGAGGGCCATCGCCACAGTGGAGGGAGAGTTCCATATACCATGAGCAGAAAGGCCACTTTTCTTCCCATTTAAAAAAACTGTAATAAAATATACATGACATAAAATTTACCTTTCACATCTTTTTTAGGTGTACAATTCAACGGCATTCGTACACCCACAATGTCATGCAACCATCCCCATCATCTATTTCTATTTGTCATCACCCCAAACAGAAACTCTGTCCCCATTAAGCCGTAACTCCCCATTTTCCCTTCCCCCAGCCCTTGGCAACCTCTAATCTATGGATTTACATATCTGGGGTATTTCGTATAAATAGAATCATACGAAAAAGTAATTAAAGTAGCTCTTCCTGCTTTTATGTGTGTCTTCTTAATTGGGAGAGTTGGATTATGAAGGTATATTAGCTACATTCTCTTATATGGAGCCAATATGGGATATTATGACATCAGAAAATTGCTACATAAGATCCCAGATTCACAAAGGAGGTCCCTCTGGGAGCCCTCAGGTGGTGACAGGTTGAGAAGGCAGGATCTGAGCTTGTGGCCACCTAATGGAGCGACGCAGTACGCTTCACATCGGGTCGACAGAGCCCCACGGATC